>NW_007731276.1:206461-208447 GCF_000696425.1 Galeopterus variegatus | reverse complement strand
AGCGCCGCCGCGCTTCCCAAGCAGCGCACTATCCAGTGCGCCACCGGGCCGGCCCCTCAGTTTTTTTTTTTTTAAGTAGCTTTACTGACAACTATATGAACAATATAATCTTTGTTTTATGTCTTCATGTCTTCTGATGTCTACATAGTTCTCTCATCAGATTTGTTTTCTTTCCTACTGATCTGAGAATGTCACTGTGCTCCTTTAAAACACTGTTCTTTCTATTTTTAACCATGCAAAACAATTTCTGTGCCTACCAGGTCATCTCTTATGAAGAGAAACATACCCTCCAACTTCAACATTTCCACACAGGTGCCATGAACAGTCTTCTACCTGTAATTCATTCCTGTTTCTGTTTTTCTTCTCGTAGCACTCAGGTGCATTTTATTTGCATTTTTCCTTGTCTCACAAGTCATCCTACCATCTGTCTGTCCTGTGCATCCATTCACTCATCACTCACTCATTCATTCATTCATTCATTTATTCATAAATGAAACTTTGCCAAAGGCCCTCTGCATGCCAGTCCCATGTCAGACTCTGGGACCACAAAAATGAACAGAACACAACCTATCCTTTCAAGAAGCTCAGCAAAGCGACCACTTAAGCAAAATCCATCCTCTCCAGGCTGAATTCACATGTTTTCCTCATTTGCTTCTTTGATTTGTTGAGTTTCCAAGGATGATCGTTACTTTTTTATGTGTGTGTTTAATATTTTCCTATTAATATCAACATTTTACATTTTTGTGGTAGATCTGAAAAACTACTAAATGGAAATATTCTAATGTTCATCCAGACTCTGAACATCTGAATGTACTTTTAAACATCCTCAAAGGATACATTTATACTAGAATACAAGTTCTCTTTGTTATGAATAGAGTATTCTTGAGTTTTAACTTAACACAGAACAGATAATTACAGCCACGCACATCTACTAGAGTGCTGTATCTTCTGGTATTTGAAGAAGGTGGTTTGGTTCAAATTACATATAATTATAGGTTAAGAAAAGTTAATTATTCTCACCTAGAACAGTATGACCTGCATGGCAAGCTGTGATGAATAAAAACTACTATTTTGAGCTTACTAGTGAATTACTCATTATGTGCCTATATATTATTTCATTATGGAAATCATATTGATATGGTCAAGAGTACTTAAAAAAAATCCGTTCTCTTAAAGAGACACATTATGAAAAGCAAACCAAAGCCACACCCAAACAAGGGTGATTAGCTTCAGAATCACAGAGAAAAATGCATTTGATAAGTTAATGTATTTACTAAAAGAGCACCTTTCATCTTTCTTTTTAAGTAAATGGCCTTAATAATGCCAATAATAATTGCCTGCCTTATGGAATGTGCATGCTGTCATGGTTACCAGCAGCACCAACACCGCTACTGTCTGCTTTTCTTCCTGGCTCAGGTGCACACACTTCTGCGGGGGCCTTTTACCCCAGCATCTGCCAGGTTACTGGCATTGATGTGTTTTGATGTTTGCTCTACTTCTAAAAATATGAAAACCCATGGCCTTTCATTCTGGATGCCTGATCTTACATTGTTCATGCTTAAGGATATTTTTAGATATTCAAAAAAATACGTACACTGCTTTCCTGATTTTCTGAATACTAGCCCTGTGGTGTGTTCTTGTTTGCTCTGAGACTCGCGTTCACTTTTGAGAACTACCTCCCACCTGAAGCCCCAAAAGGGCCAAGTCTTTCCCATCTTCTAGAACTCTGCACGTAGTTCGTGCAGAAAATTCATACTTGAGAGCTTCTGCACACTTCTGACCTACACAAACATTTTAAAGAGATCCACTCTTCAAGTGAGTACAATTGAACAAGCATGTGGACTGCGGGCCTTTGCGGCTGCCCTCCTCTCTTCTGCCCCCTTCCTCCACTGCCACCTCAGTTCCACCACCACTGACGTCTCGTGCTGGGCTGCTATGCTAGTTCCTAGCTGGCTCCTCAGCTCTATTCCTGCTCTCCAACTATAC
>NW_007731276.1:202558-205369 GCF_000696425.1 Galeopterus variegatus | reverse complement strand
TCCTAGCCTGCGATCGTTTATTAGTTTACAGTTGGCCGTTTTCCCCCCACTGTGCTGCAAGCCCAATGACCTTGCATATCTTCAGGAACACGAAAGTGCTCAGTAAGTGCTTGTTGAATCAATCAGTCAACCAACCTGGAGTAGAAGAAATTAGACTGATTTCTAGGATATAACAGTTGAAAAGGCATAAGCAGTTATTTATCAATTATTAAGTGCCAGGTAATACCTGGCCTTCTGCATAACAAAGCTGGGACAAAAACATATAAAATTACTTCAAAATCAGAAACTATCACACATCACCAAAACTTAATTGCAGACATCTTCATTTCCAGAGGAAAACGTGGTAATAAGTAGGTTTATTTACTCACTCATTCACTCAACAAATATTGGTTGAGCACCTGTTAGGAGCCATATTCTGGAGGGGAAGTAACAGCGAAACACACACATGCACATACACACAGAAAAATATATAAGAAAATAAAAGTTCAGGGTGAAAAGGGAGAGAGACAGACTAAGAACCAAATATCTGTGATATTATTTTTAAAAGCTGAGTGAGTGGGGGCTGGCCTGTTAGCTCAGTTGGTTAGAACGCTGTGTTATAACATCAAAGTCAAGGGTTCTGAATCCCTGTGCTAGCCAGCCACCGAGAAAATACATAAACAAAAAATGAGTGAATACAAACCAAACATTTGGAGTAGTTACCTCTAAGTAGATCAGTTCGGGGTAATTTGTTTTTTCTTCTTTAATTTTTTTCTATTTTGTAAATTTCTTGTCAAGAGTACACCCAACTTTTATAAGAAATTTGTGTTACTATATGTGTGTATGATGTGTGTGCATGTGTGTAAGAACAAGAGAAAAAAGGAAATAAACGTACAAGTATAAATAGATACAGTCATTCCTGGTTAGATTATTAGATTTCTACTGTTTATTATTTTCAACATTAATAATTCCAGAGAAAGAGAAGGAATGCCAGAGAAAAAATCATTTTATAGGCTATTTTCTAGCTTATACTTACAGTTGATTTATGAAGTGCTTCTTGAGTAATAAAACAAAGGTTATAAATCATTAATTTATTGTACTAATAAGAGCCAAGGGCCCTAACACCATCATCTAACTTAGAAGATATAAAAAAGTGGGGGATGGTTAAAACTTTAACAGCTTCTTGATATTCTTTTACTATCTTTTCTCTACTGTACTATTTAAGATTAATGAAATAATAAATCCTTCATCCAACTGATTTTATTTAATGTTATGGTAAAATGTTAATCTTGCAATTCTCAGCACTATAAGGGTGAATCCTTCCAAGATCATATATTTTACAGATACACAATGAACTCTAGGCTCTTCTGTAAAAGTTACATTAGAAGATGATGATAAATAAAATAATGAATGTAACATTTTTTTGTTAGTGAATAAACAGAAATAGAAAAAGTACATTTCATTGAAATTTGGGGTTTGTCTTTTGTGAGTGCCCTTCGTAATTTCTTTAAGAGTCCCCCCTCCACACACACACACACACACACACACACACACACACTCACACACACTAGAGTAAGTATAATATCATGTGGGTAGTTGGGAGGAAGTCGATTCTAATTTTGTTTCTTACTTCCTGTTTGTATAATCCTGAGTAAGTTACCAGGAGTATTTCTGTGTCTGCGCCCTCATCACTAAAGTATTAGGAGATATGTGCCTTGGGTTGAATGTCCCCCCCAAACTTAATACCCACTGTAACTCTTTAGGGTGGGAAATCCTATCATGGTAATCGAAAGGTGGGGCTTTGAAGAGGTGATTAGATTGTGAGGACCATGCCTAGTGAATGGATTAATAATGGTGGTTATGGGTGTGATTTTGAAGGCTTTAAAATGAGAGCATGTGACAGTCACTCTTTCTCTGCTCTGCCATTTCCAACACATGAGCCTCCTGCAGTGCTTTAAGACAACACCAAGATGACCCCACCAGATGTATTCCCTGGACTTTGGACTTGCCAGCCTCCAAAACTATAAGCAATACATTTTGTTTCATTTATAAATTACCCAATTTCAGGTATTTATATTATATGCAACAGAAACGGACTAATACAATATGCCATCTCCAAAGTTATGATCTAAATGCCTTCTACAGTTTCCAAGAACACATACCACAAACACCTGCCACAAAGGGGCCATGGGGGTACCCTTCTTTGCCTGTCCACAAAGCTCTCTCCACTCCAAAATACTAGAAATCTGTTTGAAACACAACTAAAACCATCACACTGAAGGCTTTCCTGATGGGGGACCAGCCCATGCCCCCCTGACACCCCTGCACTCTGGGGGGGCCTGTGTCCCGAGGACCACCTGTGACAGACTTGTCTCTCTGTTGACAAATCCCTCCAGATGTCTTAGAATGAATGTAGCATGCAAGTCACTACAGAGAAGAAACCATCCTATAACCAGTTAAGGCAGATAAAATGTGTGAAGATCATTTTATACCACTTATTTTTCCACTTACAATTAGTTTCAAAAGTTATCATTTTATACAAATGACATAACTCGTAAAACAAACATGGTCCACATGGCCTAAATGCCTGCCAGTCACTTATTTATGGTTTGGGGCACTCCAGGCAGAAAGTGCTTAATTAAGTGTACCTCGTTCTGAAGGGATTATTTTCAAACTTCCTTAAAATAGCACTGAATTGAAAATGTATATATTTAGGTAAATAAAATTCCTGAATAATAATACTAATAATAAAACAAATAGCAGATGGTTAATAATTAGTGGCTTAACTTAATTTAACCTGTTGTTTTTGAACTGTGACTTAATTCAAACCAT
>NW_007731276.1:198857-201105 GCF_000696425.1 Galeopterus variegatus | reverse complement strand
TAGATATCACTGGTTAGGTGTTTGTTGTGAATTATACCAGGTTTTAAAAATTCTTATGTATCTATGCATCCATATAAAATACATGATACTGTTTGGTAGTTTCTCATTTAGAAAAACTCACTTCCTGGCCCAGGGTATAGGCAGAGCGTCCACCCCGCCTCTTTCTCTGTCTCTTGTGGTGGAAACAGAGCAGAAAGTGCACCAGACACAAATCCCACCTGGTGGAACTGATGCACCAGTGGAGGACAGGCCACCAACAACTATGTGAAGAGTGACAGAGGCCCTCAGTACTGGGGAGAAGCATAAAGCAGAGAAGAGGATGGGGTGAGAGGTGGCAGGAAGGTGGGGGACATTTTCCATCTGGTGGTCAGGGAACGCCTTGCTGAGAACCAGCCTGTGAGCCAAGCCTGGCGCACTGCACACTGGGCGGCTCTACCAAAATAGTGTAATGAACCTGTTTTCACACTGCCTTTGCTCAAGTAGCTAATGTGAGTCAATTCCACTCTGACTTCCACCTTGACAAACGCCACCTGCCAATTGTGCCCCAGCCCTGTGGTTTCCTCCAGATGCCCGAGTCGCATCCAGGTCTGAGCTCTCAGAAGCAGAACTAACATCAAGCACTTTCTCAGAATCTTCTCTTGATTCCCCGTCTTCTCCTTCTCTGTCTTCTCTTCCTTTTCTTTCTCTGCATTTTCTCCTTCTTGTTTTCCTCTTCTTTCAAGATGCCATTAGGAATTAGAGTGCAAAAGCTCTGTGCTCCACAAGGGTAGGTTGGTCGACAGCTGGGTAAAAGGTTCTGATCAGAGTCAGCCTGCAATGGGAAGTAGTCTGCTTGCTTTTCCTTCATCTACTGGGTGAATTATAAACATGTAAAAGGCACTAACTGCAAGGCGCAGTCTGCTCAGACTAATAAAGGAATATGCAAGTGCCTTTGATCAAAGCTTGCCTTGTGAAGCATAATCTGTTCCTTTCAAGTTCTGTAATCTGAACAAAATGACTCTAGATTGTCATACGCAAAGATATAGATCGAGTTAAATGCAGTGGAAAAAACTCAGCATAGGAAGAGCTAGATGCTGGTCTCGGCAAAGTGGCCTTCCCACTGAAACTAAATATTCGCTGCACCTGACATTTTGACCTGTACGCTGATCTCTAAGACAAGAGTTCTCTCTGCAGTCTGATTTCCTCATATCCAGATGAAGTCTTTACTGTACATCCTGCCTGCTTTCCTTTACTGCATAGACTTGTTGTTAGGCTCAAATCAAATCAAGTTAAAAACTCCAAATAGTTGTAACACACTCTACAGCTGAGAGGAAGTTTTATTAGTTAACAATTAATTCCAGTGCCTCATATAGGACTCCAAACCCATGACTATCTAAAGAATAAATAGCATGCCAGGATCAGTGTACAAACACAACAGCACTCAAGGTAGGCCATCTCCATCCTCATCCGAAGTAGAAAAAAATTCTGATGCTCGCCACCGGCTTACTGAATTGTTCAGTGTACAGGAGTGTGAGAATTATGGAGTTAGATCTCTAAGACCCATTACAGTGAAAGTAAAAGGATCATATCTCTAGCCAAGAGAACCGAATTTCTAGCTAGCACTGTATGGAGGCTCACACAGGAAAAAAATGACTCCAATCTTTTTATCCTCTAGCATTGCATTTAAAAATATGAAAAAGAATAAATATTAATTTCATGCAACCACTCAGGGCCAAAAACTGACTGCTTAATTAAAACACACATTGTAACTCAGCATTTTGGGAATAACACTACGGATACACTAACCATCCATTACAACTTTATGGTTGCTTTAGTCAAACAGTGCTTTATTTAATCATTGCACTGATTAACAACCCAGAATAGAGTTAATAACAACTCTTCTGTAACTATCAACACATTTCAAACCAATGCTTGTCTGACTTGTCAGGTCTGGAATAAGTAATTAAAAAAAAAAAATTCTTTTGCTCTCTGACTAGTATAAAAGTGAAGTATGAATAAGCTTACTTCTACAAAGTAAATTATTTGTGTTGTCGTATAAAGTATGCAAAAAGTTACACCTTGAAGAAGCTGGAGAAAAGCAGTCTTTCCTAACTAGACAAGATGGGACACAGAAGCAAGTATGCTCAGCGAATGAATGAATGTATTTCCCTCTCATTTTAATGTTTTTGTCTTGTATTTCTGGTTCCTTGTGGAGAGTTAAAAAGCGAGAGGAAAGTTAGGAAAAAAAAAAAAAAAAGGGCCGGCCCGG
>NW_007731276.1:192120-198060 GCF_000696425.1 Galeopterus variegatus | reverse complement strand
GGAAAAAAAAAAAAAAAAGCGAGAGGAAAGATGGGTAAGTGTAATGAAATGAAAACCCTTTCCCTTTTTATTATATTGATGCTCTTTTTCAAAGTCCCCACGTATGTTTCAACTTAATACCACCTGCAGCTGCAATTTCAAGTATCCCAGCACAGGCACAGACAGAGAAGCAATGAAGGCTCCTGGCATGTTCCGGTGTGTCTCCCAGCCTCCTCTCACGCTTGACCCCACATTCCACAGTGGTGTATCCGAGGGACTACCGATCAGATACCGTGCTTACTGCCAGTAGCTTTCTCAGCGGAAGAATTATTTAAGATTCCTCGCTTTCTTGTACAACTAAAAAAGTCTTCCCAAGCATTTATATATATATTATATATGCATGCATATATGTATTTTATATGTGTATATACATGCATATATATAATATATGTAATTCTTATCTGTGAGTATTCTCTAAAGAAAATAAATACAAGAAAATCTTAGTGTTACATTACTCATGAACCACTACTATACAATTAGTTATTTAAAATTCCAGCAGTGACTCAGTTGAAATGACTTCCGTGACCTACAGACTTGATAAATAATGCCATCTGAGGATCCCACGTCTGTGTCACCGACTCCGGAGCAGTGAGCTGACATCGTGCTTGCTTAGTAATTCCTCCTTCCTCCTTCCTTTTATATCCAGTCTTTGGCACTGAGGCACAGCCGTGACAACTGCAGGCTGAGTAAGCTTCCTCCTTCACACTGTTATTTAAAGTTCAACTTCCATTATTAGTTAAATTAAAAAAAAAAAGAAAAGAAAAAAGATAAAGAAAAAGTTTTGGGTGACACGGACAATTAAATTATTACTCATCGATGCCAAGGTTCTGGGTTCTCAGTTCTTTGTCATGGAGATGGATGAGTGTGCCCATGCCAATCCAGTGTTCTCTACCTGCTCTACCTAGATTGGGCCACTTTCAGCAGTTCAGCACGTCTGCACTGTCTGATCCTGTCACTTCTGAAGCGAAGTCCTCATTTTGCCCCATCAATGACCCTACATTTTTATGTATAGCTGTTCTCCCTATCAATTTTTTAAAATAAGATTTATGTCTGACTTTCAGTAATTGTTATGTTTTACCAAAGCTATGAGCTGCCATTCTCTTTGCCACCTGGACACTTTCAGTTGTTCTGTAGCTAGAAACTTCCAAGTAATTCCTGGTGTCATGGACTTCATTTTCTTTCCCATTATTGTTTTAATACTATCTTCTCCGTCGAAATCCCTTCTTCCAAAAACAAGCCAGAAATGGTATTTTGATGTTGTTTAAGGTGTTGAGCAAAATCTGGAGCTGTCCCCTCCTATTTCTGGTGAGCGTTTCCACTATTATTTTGTCTCAAGTTATTTCAGACTTTGGCAAGTCCAGCTATAGCTACAATGGGACACTGGGCTCTGCCATTCAAGTGGATCACAGACCATAATGAAATGCTTCCAATGATGAAGCCCTTGCCACTGAACGAAGTTCAAAGGATAATGACATTTTCACTGTGTGGTAGGTGAGAAGCAGGGCAAAGAGAAACAGAAAAAAGGGACCTAAGCAAGATTTCAGTGAGCGTGGGAAGTCACGGCTCTGAGCAAAGAAACCAACCCTAGTTTGGGCTTCTCTGGCTCCTGCTATGTTTCAGATACTTCAAAGAGCTTTAGTGACAAGGCATAAGTCTGCTACATGGGCAAACCGAATGGAGTTTCATGAGCTTCTTGTCATCACTGTAAAAAGGAGCCTCCTGGGTCCCCTCATAGGTTGGCTGCATGGTGCAAAAACCAGTACATCATAAAGACTGATGTGTTCCCAGGGAATACACTTAATGCCATACCTTGCCAAATACATCAAAGGAATTTGTTTTTGTCAGGAAGATTCTGGTGGCTCCCCACAATAATTCAGCACACTTATTTAAAATCTTAAATGCATTTCCGTAGCTTGTAGGTTACCAACCTGCCAGCCTTGTAATTTACACTGCTGGAGAACAAGCCGACACCTCTCCTCAGCAGACTCGCCCTTCTTCTCGCCCAGCAATGTGTCAACCAAGGGCCTGTATCTGTGAAAAGCAGCAGGGACATCAGACAATGACTGGATTTACCAAGCAAATGGTTGTACTTAAAGAGCTGTCTTTGATATGTGGTTCCTCCTAAGGGCCCCATTCTACTTCATCCCAGCAATCCCCAAATGCTCAGCCCATTGTGCATTTACCAGGCAACTGTGGATAATCCTTAACTTTTACCAGGAAAATGATTTTCAAAATGAGTCAAATACATTTTTCAGTTCTTCGATTTGTGTTTAGTACTGTCAGGGAGTGATACCATTTATCCAAAGAAAATTTGAAGAGAATGAAAATTGATCTATTAGTTGTCATTGAAGACGCCAATGATCCTGATTTGAGCATCACATATTGCACACAGGTATTGATATTCCACTCTGTACCCCACAGATACATATAATCAACTATGTTACAATAAAAGCAAACAAACAAACAAATAAATAAATAAAAGTTTGAGAATAAATATTATGTCCATATCAGTAATAACACAGAATATATTTGTGCTTTATTTTTATTGTCACCATATAAATTTTGAAATTGTTGGATGCTTTAATATATGATTCTGATTGGCAGATGGATATCAAAATAGTACTTGACTTAACAAGTATTGATCTTACACATTTAGATATCATTCATATGAAGAATAAATACAAAAGCATTGTGCTAGAAAAACAAAAACAAAACAAAACAAAACAACAACAAAAGAAGAAATTAAAGCATTCTTTGTTACCACTTGGGAGTGAAGGAGTTCATAATAAAGGAATATCAAAACGTCCACAAGTCCTATTTAAGTGAGAGGTGAAATAGCTTCCTCCCCATATACTAGGTATTGAGTATTTTATATGTTCTAGAAAGACATTACTGTTTTGGAAAGTAATTGACTTCCATTCCCTAGGTAAAATACACAGCAATACGATAATTTCCTATAGATCTTTCAAAAATAACTTTCAAACTTATATCACCCATTTTGAAAAAAAAGGTCTAAGTAACATTTCCTTTGCACTTTTGGTATTTAAGCTGATATGTAAGCAAGACTGCATGGGAGGTGGAGAAAAACAGAGAAAGTGACGAGAGAGGGTCTATGCCATAGCATCCTGTGTTTATGATTCCCGTGTTAGGCTGCTCTGTAAGCCGACAGCAACTCACTGCCAACTTAAATCACATAAGTTTTCTGCTATTTTCTAAACAGTTCCTTAGTGTTTCATCTAAAGTTCGCGGCAGCAATTTTGGCATTTTTATTTACCATCCTTCCGCCCAATGGGCAGTGAGAGTGTTGGACATGTTCTGTGGACATACGTGTTATTTCTGCAAGTTCTGTGGATAAATGAGGGGCTCTCACATAGGGCAGTGCCGCAGTAACCATGGCTTCTGGTATATGACACAGAATGAGAAAATACGCCTGCTGTGGAGTGAACGTTTGTGTTCCCCAAAATTCATATAGTGAAATTCTAATCCCTAATATGATGGTATTAGGAGGTGGGGACTTTGGGAGCTGATTAGGTCATGAGGGTGGAGCCTCATGAATGGGATTAGTGCCCTTAGAAGGTGCTGTAGAAACCACAGTTCTCTCCTTCCACCATGTGAGGACACAGCAAGAAAGCATCCTCCCCCCCGCACGAACCAGGAAGCCAGCTCCCATCAGACACTGAGTCTGGTGGCACCTTGATGGTGGACTTCCAACCTCCAGCACCGTGACAAATAAATTTCTGTTGTTTCTAAGCCACTCAATCTATGGTGATTTGTTAAAGTAGCTGGAACTGACCAAGACAATACCATTTAACTTTTCACTAGAAGACATTTATCTCCTTCCTTAAATCTTTAGCAATGTCACTGAAAACTCAGGAGATTATTTTTCCTGGGTTGAGAATCTTCATAATCTTGCTTGGAATGAACTAACTAAAATAAATGTATCAACATCAGGAACAATCCTTCCTTTTCATTTATAGATTTTTGCTCATCTATCAATCTCAGGGTATAGAGGGGCATACAGGTAGAAAAATAGTACGTACTGTGAATGAACACCGAAATTGTGGTGCCACAGGAAAGAATATGAAAAATCTTGCTCATTGTTTTGATCCTGCCAAATGGACTGACATGATTTGTGGATGGTTGAAGTACCTAATGATTTTTTTTTTTCTTTTTTCGATAGGTGATACGAATGTGAGTTTTTACACACCAGGCACTGAAATTGGTGTCTATATTCTTTTCCCGGCTTTATTGTGTTGCTGCAGAAGAGAAAAGGGAATTTCCAGGGCATAACAGAGTAGAGCAAATGGGTATGATGAAGTATTTGTGTGAATGTCAGGAAGTGGGAGTAAACTGTGCAAAGGGCCATGTGTGTGGCCACCACAGAAGAGAAAAGGGAATTTCCAGGGCATAACAGAGTAGAGCAAATGGGTATGATGAAGTATGTGTGTGAATGTCAGGAAGTGGGAGTAAACTGTGCAAAGGGCCATGTGTGTGGCCACCGGAAGGTTACGGGTATCCCCTAAGGGTGCTGCCACCTGGCATCGGTACACCTTACGAGCAAACAGTGATCGTATTTAATGTTCAAGTGGTTAAAAGGTGACAAGTGATATAATTGTCAAATGTGTTTGAACAGGAAAGAAACTGATCTAAAAACTGGGCTTCAGTTTCCAACTTTGCAACGGATTTGCTCTGAGGACCTTGGCTGGTCACTCAGCCAGTAATTGTCTGTTCTTCTCAGCACTGCTTGTTTGTTTCCTGCAAGACACACAAAGTTTATTCTGTACTACAAACTCCTATCTGTCCTCAAACTGTGTGAGCTTCTCCAGGGAAAGGAGCCATCTTTGTATATTTTACAGTGCCTAGTAGATGGCCTGTATGTAGCAAGTACAAGTCAGTCATGTGAGGCCATGAAATTGGGCTGGGAGTGCGGAGGATGGAAAGCAACGTTTCCTGTGCACTGAGAGGGTGCAATGGGCTCTTCCCGGTGCTTCACACACTCCTCACAGCTGGAGGGGACCCGCATTGATGCTCCTCTTTTACAGCGAGAAAGCTGACGAGCATAGACATTGAATCACTTGCCCAAGTTCATGGAGATGGTGCTATGAGTTAAAATGTGTTCCCACCCCCACCCCCCAAAAAGTGAATGTGACCTTATTTGGAAATAGGGATTTTGCCGATGTGATCAAGTTAAGATAAGATTATTAGTGGGGCCCTAATCCAATATGACTTATGTCCTTAAAAGAAGAGGAAAAGGCCACGTGAGACACTCAGCAGAATGCCAGGTAATAGAGGCAGAGGCTGGAGTGATGCCACCCCAAGTGAAGGAATTCCAAGGGGTGACGGTCACGTCTGGCAGCTGGGAAGAGGCAGGGAAGGGTTCTACCCAATTCTCAGAGGGAGTGCGGCTCTGCTGACCACTTGATTTTGGACTTTTAGCCTCCAGAACTGTGAGAGTAAATTTCTGTTGTGGTAAGCTACCTAGTTTGTGGCACATTGTTACAGCACCTTTAGAAACTGATATAGATGGCAATGGTGACCGAGCTGGAATTTGAACCCGGGACAATCTAACTCCAATCTCTCCATTGCCTGGCTACAGTCTAGGTGACAACTCACAAGACCCTCACCCCAGAAGGTTCTCAAGTGGAAAAGGAAGAGATTGACTGTGAAAAACTGGAAAGGAAAAACTGAGCCATAATCCTCATTGTAGTGGACATGGAAAGATAAGAATCCTCAGTTTGCTGACCTTTGGGGTACTGGGGGTTCTTCACCAGTGAACTAGAACTCCCAGTGAAACGTCGACTCATTCATGCCCTCAGGAAAATCAGCACGTTTCTAGCATTTAGCCAGAGTTATACAATGAAATGAAATCACTCAAATTATCTTTTTATTCTCTCTTATAAT
>NW_007731276.1:187836-191120 GCF_000696425.1 Galeopterus variegatus | reverse complement strand
ACAAACTCCTATCTGTCCTCAAACTGTGTGAGCTTCTCCAGGGAAAGGAGCCATCTTTGTATATTTTACAGTGCCTAGTAGATGGCCTGTATGGAGCAAGTACAAGTCAGTGATGTGAGGCCATGAAATTGGGCTGGGAGTGCGGAGGATGGAAAGCAACGTTTCCTGCGCACTGAGAGGGTGCAATGGGCTCTTCCTGGTGCTTCACACACTCCTCACAGCTGGAGGGGACCCGCATTGATGCTCTTCTTTTACAGCGAGAAAGCTGACGAGCATAGACATTGAATCACTTGCCCAAGTTCATGGAGATGGTGCTATGGGTTAAAATGTGTTCCCACCCCCAATAAAATGTGTTCCCACCCCCACCCCCCAAAAAGTGAATGTGACCTTATTTGGAAATAGGGATTTTGCCGATGTGATCAAGTTAAGATAAGATTATTAGTGGGGCCCTAATCCAATATGACTTATGTCCTTAAAAGAAGAGGAAAAGGCCACGTGAGACACTCAGCAGAATGCCAGGTAATAGAGGCAGAGGCTGGAGTGATGCCACCCCAAGTGAAGGAATTCCAAGGGGTGACGGTCACGTCTGGCAGCTGGGAAGAGGCAGGGAAGGGTTCTACCCAATTCTCAGAGGGAGTGCGGCTCTGCTGACCACTTGATTTTGGACTTTCAGCCTCCAGAACTGTGACAGTAAATTTCTGTTGTGGTAAGCTACCTAGTTTGTGGCACATTGTTACAGCAGCTTTAGAAACTGATACAGATGGCAATGGTGACCGAGCTGGAATTTGAACCCGGGACAATCTAACTCCAATCTCTCCATTGCCTGGCTACAGTCTAGGTGACAACTCACAAGACCCTCACCCCAGAAGGTTCTCAAGTGGAAAAGGAAGAGATTGACTGTGAAAAACTGAAAAGGAAAAACTGAGCCATAATCCTCATTGTAGTGGACATGGAGAGATAAGAATCCTCGGTTTGCTGACCTTTGGGGTACTGGGGGTTCTTCACCAGTGAACTAGAACTCCCAGTGAAATGTCAACTCATTCATGCCCTCAGGAAAATCAGCACGTTTCTAGCATATAGCCAGAGTTATACAATGAAATGAAATCACTCAAATTATCTTTTTATTCTCTCTTATAATTGCCTCATTCTGGCACTTTGTTAATTATAACCAAGAATTTAATTGATATAATTCAAGTATCTGAATATAGTATTAATAAGTCAGAAAGAAAAATCTTCCACTTGGTTCTTTTTTCTCATTTTATATTGTTCTTTTGACACTTAAAATGGTATAATTCTGACATTTCAACTGAAGAGACAAAAACATCATTTTAGACAAGGTGAGATACTCTATTTTAGTGTTATGTAAAAATTCTTGTCTTTTGGAATGTGAATGTCACCTATAGGTGCTGTCACTGGTGTAGAAGAGCATGATCACATTCTATCCCTGAGCTAAAACACGTTCTCCCAGTAATGCAACCTGAGACCAAATGTTAATAACGAGCCTGGAGCAGCGAATGGGTCCTGAGCACAGGGACAGTCGGCGATGAGATGTAGCAGCTCTCACTCCTCACACCCTCTCAGCCTCTGTTGTCCAAGATAGGTCACCCCAATCTACTGAAGACCCCACATTCAGGCTTCCACCTGTTCTGCATCTGATAGAAACCAAATGACTGTGAGAACGAAACACGAATGTTTCCAGCTAGCCTACTGTTCTTGTCTCACCCCGGCTGGGGATGCAGGGAACAGCTGTGATCTAGTCCCACGTCTAGAATCAGGGTCCCGTGGCTCATCCATCAGACTCAATCAGTCAGTTCACCCACATGGGCTGAGCACACTGTGTGTGCTGGGGACTCTTCTAGGTGCTAGGAATGTTGCAGGGAACAAAACAGCCACAGTCTTTATATTCCGTGATGGAGAGAGAGAGAATGAGGAAGTGAATAAGGAGGTGTGGAAATATGACAGGAAAGCTTCCACTGTGAGCACACGCCTGACAGTGAGGGAGGAAGCCGTGGCCTCTCTGGGGGAGCAGGAGTCCAGGTTCGGGGAATGGTAGGTCCAGAAGTCCCGGGGGTCATGCATGCCTGTTCTAGGAATACCAAGGAGGTGCACGTGGCTGGAGAAGAGGAAGTGGGAGGAAAGATGTAGGAGATGAG
Organism: Galeopterus variegatus; assembly: GCF_000696425.1. Lineage (NCBI taxonomy): Eukaryota > Metazoa > Chordata > Mammalia > Dermoptera > Cynocephalidae > Galeopterus > Galeopterus variegatus. The sequence goes on along the minus strand of NW_007731276.1, from coordinate 188,967 downwards.
TTTGGCAAGGCAAACACAACGGGGTAAGGATGTGGATCCAGCAGGTGACCGTAAGGACGTTGGCTTTGACTCTGAATCCTGGGGAGCGAGGTTTGAGCAGAGGATCCATATCGCCTGACATTAATAGAATCATTGAAGCTGCTAGGCTGGGAGTGGGCTGCAGTGGGGTCCTTCAATGCCCTAACGTTCCTGGCTGCACAGGGCAGTGCTGGCCATTTAGGAAACAGTCACTCCTGTGATGGTACAGAATACTCGGAGTCCTCACGGAGTTCAAGCCTAGAGCCGCGGGGCATGCTCCTTTACTCTCACTTTTCCTGAGCATGTGTCTGTGACCACTTTCAGCTTCCCTCCTTCATGCCAGCCTACATCCTACGTGGCCAATATATAATAAGCATGGGGTTTCCTGGCAAGTTCTACTACAGTTCCTAAACAATTCTCTAACACGGGCTCTATTCAATAAGTCTTTTTCCTACAGCAAGTATTCGAGTATGAAAATTCTCCTCAATACACTCACAGTATCATGCATACAATGACATTAAAATAGGAGAAATCATGATATCTCACAAAAGTACAAGTGAAAGAGCCACATCCTAGGTTGTATGCATTTTAGTCTCTATATTTTAAGAAGGATTTGCTGAAATTGAAGAAGCAGAGAAAAGCCAACAATTGAGAGGTGTAAAGCAAAAGCTAAGGAAAGGGATGCAGTAAGTGTTTCTCTCTTCAAAAGTGATTGTTCCTTCTGGTTTAAAGAAGAACTTTGCCATCCCATCTCTCATCACCTACATATTACAACAGCATATTCAGTGGTTATGGGATTCAGGTGAAACATGGCAACTTTTAACTGACTATTTTAAAAAGTCTACCAAGAAGTGGAAGAATAATTTTCTTTAAAAAAAAATTAAGACGTATGGATATCAAGCTAATTTTTTAAAACCTCAGATGCAGTTTCTCTGTCATTGTTTGCTGAGTATTCATCTCTTCATTTTCCAAGAAAATTCTCTTGTTAAAGTGAAAGTTCTGTTGTTTCAGTGTCCTGAAATCCCTCAAAAATTTAATTCTATTCAACTGATTTTTACTGAGCACTTATTACAAGCAAGACACCCTGCCAAGACACGCCGAGATCACAAAGAT
>NW_007731276.1:182157-187735 GCF_000696425.1 Galeopterus variegatus | reverse complement strand
TGGGATAATCAATGAAAAGAGAAAAACAGAGAAAAAAACAAAAAGAAATGTCATGGCAGCTCCATGTTGGAGGATTCAGAGAAAAAGACAGAGTTAAGGTGGGAGAAAAGAAGAGTAGGAAAGGAAAACAGGACTGGAGTTGTCCAATGGACAGAGTGGCCAAAGGAAGGCAGAGTTTGCAATGTGGCCAGTGGGTGCTAAACTCTGCTGAGCGGTTGAACCGCATCAACACTGAGAAGGGACTGCGGGGTTTGGTGATGGGGAAGTCAGTGGCAATGTCAGATGTGGGACAAGCCCGATTATGGTGGCATCAAAACCTCAGCAGAGGGTGGAGAAGGCAAAATGCCCTGCTGTGGGGTTCACCACATAAATTAAAGAAAAGATCAATAGCTCAAGGGTGAAAGAGAATCACTGAAAATTTGGGGGATGCTTTGCTTTCCAAAGCAAGAAAAATCTGATGAAGCTTCTAGACATCTACAAATCCTGCATTGGAATCATATTTATTTCTGTAGGTTCCATTCTCTCCAGGTTGTCTCATTTATTAATTTTTACCTCTGATAGGACGCAGATGTGCTTTGGTCTCTAACGCTCCCTTGATGTCCTCCCTGGGCACGGTGGTGCCAGTCCCCACACGGACACTACAAGCCGAGCTGGCTGGCTGTGCTAAATAGGACACGTTTCATTCTTCTGTGAACCTGCCTGGATTCTTCATTCCGTTCCTCCTATTTCTGCTCTCACGGTAAACACAGTGCAGGTGCGGAAGGTGATTTTGTAGCTATTTGGGGCTAATTTCCAGCATTCAGAAGGCTGAGTGGTGGGTTGAGCTGAACAGCTGCCTAGCAACGGGACCGGCATGCATCATGAAAATAGCGAGAAGCATGGAGAAAAAGGAGTAAGTGGGCTCGAGACAGAGAAACCCTATTCCGACGGGGAGCGCGGGGGTAGGACAGGAAGGAGAAAAGAGACACAGAGAGAGAGAGAATCTGCAGGAGTGCTTTTCAAATAAAGAGAAGGATTTCTTTTTTCTTCTAAGGAAAAAGTGTGAAGGCAACGAGACACAGTTGTCCAAAATCATCTGGTGCTCACAGAAACCTACTGCGTCCTATACATGTGCACATTCTTTCTCTGCTTCCCGTGACTTTCATGGTTAAAAAGAAAAATCCCATCCGCCACTGAAATTCAGTTCAGGCTCCCCACCTGCTCTGTGTGTCCTGGTGTCCTGGCGTGGGTCCCTGTCATCCTACACCCTCCCCGCGTCCTCAGTGCCTGACGAAGCCCCTCAGGCTCAGCACGCCATGGAGCCCTTGACGATGTGCACCTGCCGTCTGTCCCGCCTCATCTTCCACCACCGTCCCACAGGTCCCCCTCATCTGCCCTATCTGCACCCTCTGATCGTCCTACAGTCCTGGGTACTTGCTGTGCCCTCTGCCTGCAGCTCGTCAGCTGACACATGATCCATTGCACTCACCTGTCTCTTTCCTTAGTACTCTTGATCTCTTCCTGTGTATTTACAGGTAGGAGAGAAAGGACACACTTGCAGTACTTTACAATGGCTTTTGAGCCTCCTGGGCAGTTTAGACCTAGAATTTGGTCTTGAGTTTATTTTTATATCCATTGGGGCCTAAATTACCTTATCGGTTCTCACCATGATCTATAAGCGACTCCATCAAGGGAAGAAGTCTTTGCCTTGTTATGATGTCAATCCCAGGCCTACTGCTTATGCTACTGGTCAAGACTGATTTCTCTTCTTCCAAATTAGGGAGAACAGGCTGCTGTCATTTTCTACAAACATGGATACGCCATTCAGACAACGACATCTCGGTATTTCATGTTGCTATGTGTATCTTTCCCATGGACTTCTGAGCTCCAGAGTCCCCAAGCAGACATTCCTAGGGAGGAGGAGGGAGGCTGGTGGCAGATGAGCCACGCTGTTGACATGAGCACACAGCCCCAGGGTGGTTCTGTGGGGCACTGCAGAGACTTGCATGGTTAGGGAGTTCTCTAACTTCTACATGAGACTCTCTGGACTTGAAAATGGAGCAAGAGGTTAGAAAAGAGGGAACGGAGGAAGGAACAGAGAAAGAGTGGAAAACAAAGGAAGACTAATAATGTGCCTATACATTCCAGGCATAATGATAGATTATTCCATGTTATCAATGAATTTTCACAACAACCCTAGAACGACATTTAAAGAAGTTGTGTGATCATGTCTAAGAGTCAGTTTGTGGCAAAACTGACATCCTAGTCCAGTTTATAGGATCTTGAGTCGAATGCAGTTTCTACTAAATCAATACAGCAGATGGGACTAAAACAGAAACTTGCCCTTTTGTTTTTGTGCTTGAAAGGATAAAGGTAACCAACGTACAGAATAATGCATGAATGAGGAACATTAATAAGACAGAAGGGGGTGCGACTCCATGTGATTCCCTTAAATTTCATGATTGCTGTTTTCCTAAATTCCAAGTCTTAAAAATCAGGGTCATCCTCCCCTCTCTGCCTTCTCTCTCCAGGTGGTGATGGTTGTTTTTTATTACTATTGCTTTAATGTCCACATAGCCATATTTGTTAGGTATTTATCTGTTAGGACTCTAAATCACAGCGCCCAAAATAAGACTCAGGTTCTGACTTCTATGGCACTATTGGCAGAAACCCAGAGGAAGGCAAGAGCTAACCGGAGGAGGAAGGGGAATCCTGAATTCCTGGGTAATTACTGAACCAGGTGAGAGGCCTCGGCGGAGCCTGTTACCATCATCTGAAAATCACTGGGATGGTTTTGCAGCTCCCACTTTGTATGAGTTCTATGTGAAGATGTTGTGTTTCCTTTTGTCATAGCTGCTTATGTGCTAACTAGCTGTAGGGCATGTAAGTGCAGTGTGGTGAGCTGGTGGGCAAGACTGGGCACAAGCTGCACATGGCCACTTCCTCTAAAACATCTCATTCCGACACTGTGGCAACGCACGCTGCCCAGAGATACCGCCTTAATCCTATGGTATTCATTCATGTACTTCATGCAATTAAGCCAGGGGTCTCTCATCTCAGACAATATGGGAGTGGAATAATAAAAAAGAATGCTAATTTATAATCCAGCTTCTGGGATTAGGCAATACCAGAATACAGATAAAAAATGAATTCAGACCATCTACTAAGAATTTACATGACAATGCTCTCAAGTTCTCTTACTCAAAGCTGGTCCCACAATTTCATTTTAATCGTGTAATATAACAACATTCTATTTATTCAATAAATAGATGAAAGTGAAACATTGCATTAGAAATGTCTCAGCATGAAATATACACTAAGTTCCATTTTCTAAGCAGCCTTTGCAATAAGTAACGTTTATTTTAGCCAGGTTTGCACTTGCTTCTAGGATATAAAATAGCCCTAGGATATTTTTCTACACAGAAACCTCATCCATGCATACATAATACTCCAGAGCCATCTACCATAGGGAACATTTAAAACTGTGCTCTTCTGGGGGACTGAATATGTGTTGAAATAATGGTTGCAGGCAAAGAAACCAATCATGCCGCTTTCTGATCTAGTTACACACACGTAGGAGGATGCTGAACACAGTCGGTACTGTACATTCAAATTGATGTGCTTTATTTCTTCATCCTGAGTTTCATAATTTACTGGCGGAGCCATAGCTTGCATTTATCAGGTACAAGAACAGCCTGTTTAGTTAAACTGAAAAGAACAGATGTGCATTTGTTATTCAAGCCTAAATAAGAGACCTCTTTAAGCTATGCAGTTTAAGTAAAATTATCCCATTCCTACAGCAATTTGCTCCTTAATAAAATATTCACCAGGGTCAGTCTGACCTCCTATCTTTGAGTAGGGACAGAACACTAAAACAGGTAGATTTCTTTGTTGGGAATATTTGTTATTTCAGTGTTTTTCCCCTACTAAAGAGAGAATGCTATTCTTTTTGAAATGACTAAAAAGTTTTGCAGAGATTGGTGTCTAATGCTAGTGATTTTATTACTAAAACAAATTTATAACTTTTCAAATACTAAATAGGGTTATTTATTGACACGTGAATCTCCTGTTCATAATTTAATTGTCATTGCAATTGGTTAGCAAATTGTTAAGAAGTTAAGAATGAAATTATAATCATTTCCAAAGAAGCAGTCTGGCACTGAAACAAGGTAACATTCTTTCAACAGTAATGAAACTTTCCTTTGAACATCTACTTTTGAAAGTATGTGATGGGCCGAGCCCGTGGCGCACTCGGGAGAGTGCAGCGCTGGGGGCGCAGCGGCGCTTCCGCTGTGGGTTCGGATCCTATATGGGGATGGCCAGTGCGCTCACTGGCTGAACGTGGTGCGGCCGGTCTCAAAAAGGACAAAAAAAAAAAAAAAAAAAGTATGTGACAAGGGTTGACTCATTATTTAGGGTTTGGCATCTGAACTTTATTATATTTGTTAATTTTGGAAAGTATTAACTTTTAAAATACAGCCAACCAGTACTTATAAAAACGTTTGTACAGTGAGGTATTCGATATGAGTGGTAGCGAATTTCACTGTCAGTTGACTGTTATGTCTCATTGAGTCAATAAATGCAATGGATATGTGCATTTTAAGAATGTTGGATCATAGTGATACATTTAATACAAAGAATAGAATTTCTATTTCTCTTCAGTGAGACACTTTAAATGCAGATGTTACGTTTGAATAATATTACAAAGATGGGTAAGAGTGAGGGATAATTAGCAACATTAAGAATTAGAATCCAGGACACATATTTTGAGGAAAAATAACTTGTGCACCTAATTGTCATATTGAATCTTGATTACTTAGAGTTACTATTTTTAAATATTGGCTAGACGGGTCCAAATGATAAAAGATACATGATATTTGAGATATCTAGGAAATTTAAATATATTATCATTCACTGATATACACTAATATCTGTAATGAAAGTCAATTCAAACAAAGGCATGATTAAAATTGGCATAAACTAGGACCCTAAAGGAATTAACAATGTGAAAAATGCTCTGTCTTTTAGTGTTCCTTAACATACCATATGCCTTTGACATAGCACACCTGAAAGTCTGGGTCTTATTTATTGTTTCTGTGTCTCTGTTATTATTTTGATAATTACCCATGAAGACTAACACATGACACTGTGCTTGGTACTGAGAAACTGTGAAAAAGAAGAGACATCCTGCCTTTGCGTGTCCTTTCAATGGAATGCTGGACATTGTCCATTGGGGCTCTTTGGTAATTACCTAATTCTACAGAGGTGTGGCCTTTAATTGCTTCTGAGTAATTTATTTTAAAGCTCTGTAGGTACAGAAGTTAAGCTGTAGAAAACAGAAAACAATGTAGATAATTTTCTTCCAAAGTAACACAAAGGGTGCCTGTTTTGGGTAGCACAGATGAATTTTGTCAGCAGAGAATACAAATCTCTATAAATTAAATTTTTGTTTTAACATCTTATTACTTTAACATCATTTTTTTTAAAGATTTTATTTTTTATTATTTATTTATTTATTTTGTCTTTTTGTGAGACTAGCCGCACCGCACTCAGCCAGTGAGCGCCCCGGCCATCCCTATATAGGATCCGAACCCGCGGC
>NW_007731276.1:179933-182019 GCF_000696425.1 Galeopterus variegatus | reverse complement strand
CATTTTTTTTAAAGATTTTATTTTTTATTATTTATTTATTTATTTTGTCTTTTTGTGAGACCGGCCGCACCGCACTCAGCCAGTGAGCGCCCCGGCCATCCCTATATAGGATCCAAACCCGCGGCGGGAGCACTGCTGCGCTCCCAGCCCCGCACTCTCCCGAGTGCGCCATGGGCTCGGCCCACATCATATTTGATTTTAATTAACATCTTATTAGTTTCCTCTTTACACAAGAAGATAAAAAAATCTTTAATATGTATTCATAATATATTTCATGTCAATATGCTCATTAATTTGTGCTATCTAGTTTCTGGTTTTCACGCTCACTGCTTTATCAAAGCATCATTTGTCAAGATAGGTAACAATATTTTATAGGTCAGGTCTAATAACTACCCTGCAGGGTTTCTCCCCAATCGCACTCTTCTGTTTTCATACAACTTAATCTTTCTGTAGCGTATGAAACCACTGACTTCTCCCTCATTGAAACAGTCTTCTCCCTGGTCCCTTCCCCTTCCCTGTTCTTCTCTCTTACCTGTCCCTCACATTCTCAGCATCCCTTATAGACGTTATCTCACCCGTCCTCCTTACTAAATGTATGTGTCTTCAGCACTTGCTTCCTGACTTTCCTGGAATATCTTCCCTTAGCAATCTGGAACACATTCAAGACTAAACAAACTATCAGATGTTAAGTATGTAAAACACAGTCATCATTTTCCTGAACGTCATACCCATGTGTTGACTTGCCTACCAGACAGCACAACTTGGATCTATCTCCCAAGGGGACCTCAAGTCCAGCGAGTCTCACTCCCCCTTCTTCCCGCATGCCCTACCACTGATCTTACTCCGTGGGAACTAGGTTCTCCCCCTTCCTTACTGGGAAACCTGGGAGTTCATCAACATGTTGATTATTTTATATCCTAAACACCTCTAAGTTCATGTCCTTTTCTTCATCTCATCCAAGTTCTCTCCAAAAAACCTCAACTACTTCTTTCTCAATTACTGTACTCAGTCGTCCCCTAAATGCACCTGTCTCGCCCTGTCTAGTGAACTTTTCACACTGTTTTGCTTGATATCCTGCAGAGACTCCTCTCACCTCCAGCATCCAGTCCTAGCTCTTCAGCATGGCATTGAGGTCCTTCAGGAGGCTGTCCTTACTTTGTCTTTTCCCAGTTAGACATCGCCCCATTGTTAGGATCCCACACGCCTGCCAGGCTGAAATTTACCGACCTCATCATTCCCCTCATTGCTGTTCTTCTGCACGTGCTGGTGTAGACAGCGTTCTCAGATTTCTTTTCTGGCTAACTCTAAGTGGTCTTCAGCACTCATTATCATCTACTGCAGAAAATCTTGTAAATCCCTCCCCTGGGAACCCACACTGCCTGGTCTATTACTTTATCATGCCACATTGTCATTTTCTATTTTCCCTGGCTTTGGGGACAGAGGACATTTTATGCATTCCATATTTTTATCTGTNATTTTCTATTTTCCCTGGCTTTGGGGACAGAGGACATTTTATGCATTCCATATTTTTATCTGTCATGTTGAAAACATTCACAAACTATTGCTGAGTGAATAAATGAAGGAAAGAAAGGAAGGAAGAAAAAGTGAGAGCAGGTGGGCTAAAAAAACCATAAATGATTATTCAAATATTATGTTACATATTAACATAATATATAATATTTATGTATATTTACTATAAGAAAATATAGTTAATATTATTATTTAATAATAACTCAAGGATGTTTTCTTGCTGGTAACCATCTGTTAAATATATAAAAATTAGTGATATATAGCATATTTTATTAGCCATTAATGTAAAAGCATCGCAATTTCATATCCATCCATTTCTTATTTTTATTTCAAACTTATGTTAAGGGGTGTTGGCAGTCTTTCTCTAACTGGCACCTGGCACCATCTCTAAGGTCAAAGTCATCGTCAACCTTCTTTCTCCCTGGCCAGCTCAGTGACACTGAAGAGGCGTTAGTCGTATGACAGTCTTCAGTTCCCTGCACAGCCCTCAGGATAAAATGGCATTGCTGCCTTCTCTTTTCCAGGCTGCTGCATCCACACAACTGTTACCTAGTAG
>NW_007731276.1:176777-178970 GCF_000696425.1 Galeopterus variegatus | reverse complement strand
AAATGGCATTGCTGCCTTCTCTTTTCCAGGCTGCTGCATCCACACAACTGTTACCTAGTAGTTGCCTCTTCATCTTATTCATCTGTATTGTTTTAAAATGTTTTAAAATATCCATTTTTCTTCAGATGTGTTTTCTCCTATGCTTTCAGATCGGGTGATATTAAAAGAAGCCTATGGGCAATTCATTTAAAACCCTTTTTTAAACCATCTAAAAATCATCTAAAAACAGGAACTGCTGAGTGGACCAACTTCAGTGAAAGTGACAAAACCAATACACTTTAAACCTATGTTTATATGTAATGAATTACATATGTGTTGTAATTGAAAGATACGTACTACCAATGACCATGGACCTATATTATAAACACAAAGAGTTGAAAGTATGACTCTACAGCACTTAATGCCCAGAGGCTCCACCTCCTTTACACACTGTTGCAAATACTTGGTTTGACGCTGTTACCCCTGTGAGCTCTGATGTTGTCATAATTGCCATGCACCGAGTGCAACATCTGCATGCTAGAGGTTTATAAAGAACCTGCCTGCTATGGTTTGAATGTCCCCTCCAAAACTTATGTTGAAATTAAACTGCCACTCTCATAGTATTAAGATGTGGAACCCTTAAGAGGTGATTAGGTCACGAGGGCTCCACCCTCATGAATGGATTAATGCTGTTATCACAGGAGTGGGCTCCTAATAAGAATTTCTGCCCCATCCTCTTTGTCTCATGTGCTCACGTGCCCACCCACCATGTAGTGACACAGCATGAAGGCCTGTAGCAGGTGCCAGTGCCATGCTCTTGGACTTCTCAACCCCCAGAACCATGCGTCAAACAAACTTCTTTTCTTTGTAAGTGACCCAGTCTGTAGTATTCTGTTATAGCAGCAGAAAGTGGACTAAGACATTGCCCTTATAAAACACTGAAGCAAAGTATCTTGCTCACCTACACTATTCTTGGAAATGTTTCTGGCCAGCATTAGAGACCATGGAATTGTTGACTCTTGATCTTTTACCTTCTTTTTTGTTGTCTTTTTATTATATGCTTCAAACATTCTTGACTATCATTCATGCCTCAGTCTACACAATTGTTCTTCTATCAGCATGCTCAGTACGTCCTTCCCTAACTTATAGACACAGTGGGCGATTTATACTCCCCGTCTTCTGGTCAACCTACTTCAGACACCCAATGATCACAGCATGCATGGGTTTTACAGTCCCTTGCTTTTCTAACACTGCACTCTTTGGTTTTCCTCTATCACTCTGGTTTTAAATACTAGACATATTCTAGCGACATTCAAATGTACATCTTCTGCCAGAATTTTCTTATATTCAGTTTCTTATTAGTCTCTCTACCTTAGCATTTCACAGGTACTTTGAACCCACCTCATCTAAAACTGAACTCATAATTTTCTCCTTGACCCCTGTTTCCCCTCTGCTATTACTTATCTCAGTTAAGGACATCAGTACCCATCCTGTAACCTGAGCTAGACCTCCAGAAGGTATCTTCAGTTTTCATCTGTCTGAAGCCTCATATTTATAATCATTAGGTGATGCTATTTTTACATTGAAAAAAATTGTTTACATCTGTCCCTTCAGTTCATTCAAATCACCACTGTTTTAATTTCAGCTACAATCATGTTCAGTCAAGATCAAACTCTACTGAGTCGCTAGAAGTTGTTCTTAACCACGGGTGATTCTGTCCCCCTAGGGGGCATTTGGTAATGTCTGCAGATGTTTTGTTGCCATGATGGGGAGTGGGGAACTCTTGGATCTAGTGAATGGAGACCAAGAGTAGTGAATAGAGATATAGTGAATAGGAATGCTTATAATATTGTACAATACAGTCTGTTTTCTAAATAAAGTTTCGTTGGAACATATCCACACTCATTATTTTCATATTGTCTATGGTCCTTTTCACGTTTTGAAGGCAGAGTTGAGTATTGTAACACAGATCATATGGCTCCCCACAAAGCCTACAATAGTTACTCTCTGGCTCTTTACAGAAAATGTCTGCTGAATTCTGAGCTAGATTGCTCTAGAGTTTCTCAACCTTGGCATTTGACATTTGGGCTAGATAATTCTTTGTCATGGTGAACTGTCCTATGTATTATAGACTTTTAAAAAATTTCTCAGAGTTTCAATGGATTCAAGCACTGGTAGATCATCAATAAGAGAATACAAGATTTCCTGCTAACT
>NW_007731276.1:169727-176237 GCF_000696425.1 Galeopterus variegatus | reverse complement strand
CTTAAATTTCATTGTGGACAACGAATATGGCACTTTGTCTTGGGCCAAAGCACTACATTTTTGGGGAAGGGGGAGACGGAATGTTCAGAATTCTATTCAGCACCCTGCACATAAAAATACATTTTTGACCATTTGGTCATAGAAGCTCCCAACCCAAGATATCCCTAAGAATAAGGATGGAAGTCATCAACTTCCTGAACCATTTCTAGTGTGCTTAATTTTAACTTAAATAAAATCTATGCACATTCAAACAAATATAGTATTTGCCTCCACTTCCTATCCAAAATTCATGTCTAGCATCATCATTTTATAAAATACCAGCTGCTCTATGTTAATTTTTGTACAGAGATATAAGGCTGTTTAGTATACATAATCTGAATAATCAAAGCAGAGAAGTGTACCATTATCCACATGATCAAAATTTATCTTAAAAAAATGCAAGTGTTCATACAATACCATCATTGTTGGAAGTTACCTATCATAAGAATAGGTTGTAAGTGCTCACAAGATAGCCTAGGGATAATTTAACAGATGAAGTACCTATCCAGTAAAAAAAATAGAATGAAAAAATACATTCATAGGTTTTTGCTTCCAGCCAAGATGCAGCAATAATGTTTGGATTTACCTCCCATCATAAACAACTTAAAATTGGACAGCAAATATGAAGTCATGGTTCTCAGGATATTGGACACCAGACAGTGAAGTCAGTGATTGCTGAGAGACAGGGAACAAAGGAGCTAAGCGCTAACTTTGCTCCAGCTTCCATCACAGGGAAGTGTCCAGGCTATAGCACAGAAAGGAGACCCAGCTGAAACTTGATGGTCTTCCTGAGTTGAAGAGATGAGACTGTGACAAAGGGATGCCAAGGCAACTAGAGTTTACAAGGCAAAGAATCAGAGAGAAAAGAGCTGCACAAAGAGACGATTCAAGAGATCTTCAGAATCTCCCCCTCAAGTTGTAAACAGAATATTGATCAACACTTTTACATGAATAAACTATCCAAGTGCCAGAAAAGAACCACCCATATGGATTAGAGGAAACCATCCCCAGGGCAAAGACAGAAAAGAAGTAAGGTAATTCCTATCAGCCGGAGTAAAAAGATACATAATTCATGGACACTGGGTAGGGAACTTAATTGTTCTGCATCAGTAGCATGAAATAATTAGTCCTAGACTAAGTGTTGCCCTAGTTTCACCTAACAAAGTATAAAAGCAAAACACTCAAACAACAAACTGTTTACAGGTAACTTAATTGTGTCCCAGACCAAACTCAAGAATATTTATATACAACAATGTACATCACCTGACAAAATAAAATTCACAATGTTGGGTATCCAATTGAAAATTATCAGACATGCAAAGAAGCATAAAATACAATCTATAATAAAAATTGATGAATTAACACTGACACAGATAATGGAATTAGTAGACTAATAGATACTAAAAGAAAGATAAAATATGTTAAAGACATGAAGAATTTTTTAAAGATCCAAATTGAATTTCTAGAAATAAAAACTATAACTGAAACAAACAAACAAAAAGTATTGAGTTGGATTAACAGGAGAATAGACATTGCAGAAGAAAAAGTTAGAGAACCTGGAGACACAGCAACAGAAATTATCCAAAATGAACTAGAGAAAAAAAGACTTAAAAAAATGAATGGAGCATTGGTGATCTATGGGGCAATTTCAAGAACCTAATATACATAAAACTGTCACTTCTGAAGGAAAGATGATAGAGGGGAGGTAGAAAAAAATCGACAACATTATGAATAGAAATTTTCCAAATCTGATGAAAGCTATACACTCAAAGACACAAGAAGCTTGGTAAACCCTATGCACAAGAAACAAAAATGGAATGACGTCGATGCGCATCATTCTCAAATTACTTAAAACAGTAAAAAAAGAGAAAATCTTAAAAGCACACAGAAATAAAAGACACAATGTACACAGAAGAACAAAGTTAAGACTGACATCTGATTTCTTCTTGGAAGAAGTGAAAGCCAGAGGAGTAACACCTTAAAGATACTAGAAGAAAACTATGTCAACCTGAAATGCCTTACTTCAAAAAAATATCTTACAAACCCAAAAGTGAACCCTCACGTAAACTCTGGTTATAATGGTGTGTCCATGTATGTTCGTCAACTGTCACAAGCCCAATCTGGCCTGAGATTTTGATAGCGGGGGAGGCTGTCCATGTGTGGGATGGGAGATCTGTGGGAAATCTCTGTACTCTCAGGTCAATTTTGCTATGAACCTACATCTTCTCTAAACAACAGTCTATACAAAAAATTAATTGAGCTGAAAAATGTAGGTGAAATAATATAAAAAATACTATAAGATCCATGCACCACAGCTTGGAGCTGAGACTATGGGTTCATAAAAAAAAGAACAAAAAAATTGAGTCACTTTCTAGTCACGCTCAGTGTCTTGCTCCCAGGGTCTCCTCTTCCCTGTTCTCCAGCCAGAAGTCCAGGACTTTCTTCCCCTTTTCTACTGGCCACTCCCTTGACTGCCTCTGCATGTGGGGCCACACTGCAGGCTGATGGAAGAGAACACAGCAGTGGGGGTTCACACAGCTCTTAGGACCATGTCTCTACTGACCAGAGAGAAAGGCTCCAGCCTTGGACCAGAGGCTCCTACTGCCCTCTGCTGCAGGGCTGAGTGGGTGGGCACAGCCGAATTCAGGAAGGAACAAGCACTGTCCCTCCACACTTGTGGAGCCTCAGGAGTTTCAGGTCCTGCCCCTTTGTGCCTGAAGCAGAGCCTTGTCCTAGAGCTGCTTCTATTTGCACCAATATCCACTTCTGCCTTTAAAGCTGCCTGGATTCCAGGCCGTGGAATATTGCAGAAAAAATGACATACTCACTATCAGGTAGGTGCTGTTTAAACAAGTGGAGGGAAACTTACATTAAATGCTTATATTAGAATAGAAGAAAGGTTTCACATCACTAATCTTCTTAGAAATGGAAAAAAAGGGACTAAATAAACTAAAGTAAGAAGAAGTAAGAAAATAATAAAGATAAGAGCTGAAATCAGTGAAACTGATTTGAACAGTTTGAAAAGAAAACAATTGAGACAATAACATCCAAAGCTGGTTGTCTGAATACACAAGTAAACAAATTGATAAAATTCTAACAAGACTGGAAAAGAAGAAAGAAGACACAATGATCAATATCAGGAACAAAAGAGAGGATATCGCTGTAGACCTGCAGACATTAAAAAGATAATAAGGAAATACTTAGAAGAACTCACACGAATTCTACAACTTAAATGAAATAGACTGATTCCTCAAAAACCACAAACTACCAAAATGCAGCCAAGATGAAATAAACAACCTGAATATTATCAGATCTATTAAAGAAATTGAATTCATATTTAAAATCTTTCCCAATAAAAAATCTCCACACCCAAATGGTTTCGCTGATGAACTCAACCAAACACTTAAGGAAAAATTAATACAAATTCTGCACAATCTTTCCCACAGCATGGATAACAGGATACTGTCTTGGAGAAAATGTTTGCTAATTAAATACATAATACATATGTGTTTTCAGAATATATAAAGAACTCTAAAAAATAATCAACCCAATAAAAAATTAGGCAAGATATTTGAACAGAAAATTCACCAAAGATGACATATGGATGGGAACTAAGCCCATGGAAAGATGTTCAACATTATTTGTCATTAGAGAAATGCAAAGTAAAATCATGGTGAGTTGCTAGTGCACATTCATTAGATTCAAAAATGAAGAAGACTGATCGAACCGAGTGTTGGAGAGGATGTGAGAAACTAAAACTCTCTTACCCTGCCTTGGAAGTACAAAATGGTACGACCAACTTGGACAGGTTTGGCAGTTTTTTAAGAAGTTCAGCATACACTAATCACATGCCTCAGACATTTCGCGCATATTTTTACTCCTCTACCTAAAGTGAAAACATATCTACATAGAGACTTGTGCACAAATGTTCACAGAGGCTCTGTTTGTAATAACTCCAAACTTGGGAAATCCAAATATCTATCAATGGACAAGTAAACACACTCAAGGAATACCACTCAGTGATTAAAAAGAATGGACCACAGCAACACGGATGAATGTCAAAATTGTTATGCTGAGTAAAGGAAGCCAGACAAAAGAAGAATACACAATATTTGATGCCATTTGTGTGTGTGTGTGTATATATATATATATATAATGATATGTATATATGAGAAATGTAATTAGTTTATAGTAGCCTAAGGGACAGGTGGAAGCTGAGGCTATAAAATGGCTTGAGGAATCTTTTGGGGGTGATGGATATGTTACCGTCTTGATTGCAGAATGGTTTCATGGGTATAAGTTTATGTAAAAATATAACTTTTTTCACCAAAAACCAGGTGCAGTTTATTGTATGCCAATTATAGCTCAATAAAACTGTAAAATTATTAGAAATAAATCAAATGCACATTTATAAGAAGAAGACAGAAAAACTTAAAAAAAAAATCAGTCTTGTAAGCCTACAATCGAAACCAAAATGCTTGCTTGTCCTGATGTTTAGTCTGCACATAAGTAAATACCAGATAAGTGTCTCCCACTGGTGGAAAAAACAAAAGAAATGGACTCAGATGAACTGAGTTTCAGACCTTGACAGGAAGCACAATGTAGCTCACATAACTGCTGAGAAGATAAGATTACATAATGCATAGTCTGACAGTGTCTGGCTGACAGCAAATACTATTAAACATTAGTCATTTGTATTTGATATGTCACATTTTTTATGTTGCAGTATGAATGTATTTAATGGGTAAGGATTAGTCTCCATAAGATATACGGAAAGGTAGAAAAAACAACATCTGTTATTTGGTCAGTGTGTTTGTAGGCTTTTCAGAAAAAAGTGATTACAATATATAGTTCAATCAGTTAGTGTCCTAATAATTCACACCCCAAATCATATTTCTACACAAGCATGTACTTATGTATTGGTTAAAAGTATGAGGGTACTTCAAAAAGTTCATGGAAAAATAAAATTGAAAGGTAATACAAATCTTCTTAAGAACCTTTGGAAGTACCCTCCCACGTATCTCTGTATTTTTTTCTCCAGGCTTACACATTCCTTATCTCTGAATTATGAGACAGACATTACAATGTACCCTAAGTGAAATAATTTAATTTTCTCTTAGTATTTTGGAATAATTCGAGTACAAATCACCAACATAAAGATGTTCCATTCTTTTACTCAATACTCTCAATCCATATTTAACAATACTTAATATAAATATAATCGAAAATGGAAATGTATCTTATAAAAATAATGGATTTGAATATCCTAGCGTAGTCTACAAGAATTGCATGAGCCCTCAATTAGCTAATGTCGTGGAGCCTCTCTTGTACAGAGTAGACAATCCTACCTGTTTGTTGAAGGAAGGAAGGAAAGGAGATATGAGTGAGGAATGGAAGAAAAGGTAGAGAAAAGAGAGGGGAATGTTTGAAATTGTGACCCAGGAGATGGCATGGCATTCTAAAGAGATAATCATTTTTGTCCGTCTTCAACATTTGCTGTTTATCTGAAACAGCCTGTATCTTATCAGCAGCTTTACCTCTGCCCAGGCCCTAACCAGCCATCTGTATGGGTGAGTCCACTGAGCAGTCATGGTTGAGAGGCACAGATGCAAGGAGACCGGTCTGAGGAATGCTATGGTGTGTGGAGGGGGGCTATGTGTGTGTGCACGTATGAGTGTGTTTAATGCCACAGATTTGATAAGCACTAGAAGTGGCACAAGAAGAAAGAACATCCCATAGAAAATGACCAATGATCATGTAAAGTGTGTATTAATTATTAATTTGTAAAATACTGTTTGCAGAACATAGTCACGAGGTACCAACCTTGTGCCAGGCCTCTTGTAAGGTCCAGGGACACAATATAAAATGGGGTACATGTTTATATCACTCAGGTTGCATCTAGATAGGATTGCCAAAAGACATGGTATCATGCAAAGGGCAAACTATTCCGTTATTCCAAACCTTTTCTATTCCAATAACAAAGAGCTGGAATGGAAAAAGATGCCTCTACCATTGCATCTTTAATGTACATTGTGACACGGAATGTAGAAATTGATCATTCTCAGTGGATATTATAAGAACACGTTTACTAAGAGGACCCAAGCTGTGTTGTGAAGCTGCTGAGACTGTAAACAAGAAACACAACTAGACACGGGAGCTGCTTCAAAATGAGACCTCCTGTCAATTACCACAATAGGGGTGCTGGGGTAGGTGATGAGGGAAATGCCATTCCTGTTATCAGTACGTGTATGCTTTATGGGTGGTAACGATCTAAGTATAATAAAGAGTTAGAAGCCAACAAATGAAAGCATGCAATTAAGTGCTGAACTGTTTCCTTCAAGTGTGGGAAGGTGATTACGGCATTGATATTGGTTTTGACAACGGGGTGTACTGGACATAGAAAATGGATTGTCCTGTACATACATTTGCCCCAAATATACCTTTCACTGGAATAAGACCAGTAGATTTTTT
>NW_007731276.1:167329-168606 GCF_000696425.1 Galeopterus variegatus | reverse complement strand
TTTTTTAAGAGCCTATGTAAGGACTCTTTTTAAAAGTGTTTTCCTGGTAATTCCATAAAAGTCAAACTTGAAATGATGTATAGGTCATCACTAATGAAAATGTGTAGGTATAACTTTCTCATTTTACTGTATTGTTAAATAATCATTGCTTTACACACTGTACGGTGTAAATGGTCATTTCCACTTCTTAGCCTTGTAGAGACCTAATAGGAGTTCCTTCAAAACAGAGAGCACATGACATTGACAAATGCCACATTTGGTACTCTGATTTGTGAATGAGACTCTGATTTTCACTGTCATGATGATCAGTGATGGAAAAAGGTCACACTGTCCATGCCTCTCACCAGTCATCAGTTGCTGAGATAGCTCACGTCATTCCTAGTGAAGTATTTGCACACTGATTCCCTCACTCTATGCACTGATAACCTTCAGGTCACTCTGTAATAACAATCATCTTTCTGCAAATTTTATTGTTTTGAAAATATTAAAAGTTACTTTCTAACATAAGTTATCCAGCTTTTGATAGCTGTGGAGACAGTAATTGACATCTTATATGAAGAAATAAATTTTTGTCATAAATGAGATATTTGTAAGACTACTAGTTTAAGTTTAAAAAAGTACATTGTCACTCCAGTTTCATTCTTCAGCAAATGATGTGTGCATGTGTGTTTAAANTACTTTCTAACATAAGTTATCCAGCTTTTGATAGCTGTGGAGACAGTAATTGACATCTTATATGAAGAAATAAATTTTTGTCATAAATGAGATATTTGTAAGACTACTAGTTTAAGTTTAAAAAAGTACATTGTCACTCCAGTTTCATTCTTCAGCAAATGATGTGTGCATGTGTGTTTAAACCATATGTTTTTTGACAAGAAAACAAATGACTTTTATTCTGGAATTAAATTCTGCTAAAAGTGGACATCTTTATTTTATATAATATAAATATTTACTAATTAAATACCCACTAAAGTAAGTTTTCAAGTTTAAGAACAAGGGTCTTAGAATGATACAGTTGGTAGTGGCACATTCTGTGAGTATCTTGTGGAAATACTGGAAAGTGGGTCGGCTGTAACTGTGAATTTTACTTCGTTAAAAATAGCTATTCTCCTAAACATGAGATCATCAATAGTGTCTATTGTGATTTGACGTTTTTATCCCTAAAAATATTTCTGCTGCATAAATTGATCCTCCAACTTGGCAATGTCACCGAGAATGCTTTTAGTTACCAAAGCATTCGAAAGAACTAAGAACAAAGTATCAAATGTAGTCTTTTT
>NW_007731276.1:163507-164529 GCF_000696425.1 Galeopterus variegatus | reverse complement strand
GGGATTGAATTTTTTTATGGACCCTCACAATGGTATTAAAAATACAACACAACTGTCAAAATAGTGAATTCATGTTGCAAACTGATTCCTGTCTATTTTCCTGGAATAGCAATAATCACCTTGATTTCACTTACTTGGTATGGAATATTTGCTCGGTGGAATTATATGCTCATTTTAAGTCATTTGGGCCAGTTGGTTGGTTTTTGTTCCCAAGGTTGTTACGAAGTCATTAAAGACTTTTTGTTTTCATTTTTCATGTTGCCTTAAATGAAGATTTGCAGTTCTCCACTTTTAAGCATCACTCCTGTCACTCTTCTTTATTTCCCAGGAGTCATAATTGATCCAGTCTCGTCCCATTACCCGGCCACCCTGTCACCACCACGTGCATCTGTGAGATGGCTGGAGAGGAGTACGGGAATGGCAGCAGTCTGTAAAACTCCACAAAACTAACCAGGTTGGTTTTCAGGAAACAGAGCAAAGACAATCCACAGTAGAGTGCCCACCACTGAAGTTTAGAAATCTCCAGGGCCTTCTTTTTGCCCCTGATGCCATGCGCTGTTCGGGCGTGCTTGTGGACTCTGGTGATGATCAGTCATTAGTGTAAGAGACAGCCCGTCACAGTGGAAAAGGTGGAGAGAGCAACTCCTTCACGAAGGGGACCACCGCCATTACACAGCCTGCGTCTTAGTGGCCAGGGACCGCTGCAGGGAGGCGGCGTGAGACTTTGGACCCATGCGACTCCCTGGGACCTCAGTCTTCCCAGCCATGAAATAGGAATGCGGGTAATAATAAAACCCACAGGAGTCTCAAGAAGATTCCATGAGATGACATTTGTGAAGAGCTTAGCACAGGGCCCAGTGCTTCCTAGGTACCGACAAATGTAATTTACGGCAAAATTAAATCAGAGACATGACAATCATTAATGACATAACAACTAATACCTGTATAATGAGAGTAGTTACCATAAACAGTCACTACGAGGAATAGGATGATGGCTCTAGAGTGCAGAACTGAGAGCTTGG
>NW_007731276.1:160250-162323 GCF_000696425.1 Galeopterus variegatus | reverse complement strand
GAGGGGGGGGGGGGGGGGGGGGGGTGTCTAGATCCAGGGTCATCTGCTCTTGGGTGTGAACCCACCTCCTGCTCCTGTCGGCTTGTTGGACCATCTCGCCCGATCACGTACCGGATCAGACACTGATGGCTGCTTTCTGCGACAAGGGCCGAGTGGAGCAGCTGCGTCAGAAGCCATATGGTCTACAGTACTTACTGTGTGGTGCTTTATAGAAAAAGATTGGTGATCCCAGAAGCAGATTATGGGGGAACTTAGATACATAATCCACTGAGCAGTAGAACAAATTTCCAATAAAGATACGCTTTGATGTGTTTAAGTTGAAATGCCTTCTAGAAGCTGGAACTTAAGCTTCTATCTTGTATTTTATATTTCATTAAAAAGTTACAGGTCCTCTTTGCTCCCAAACTTCATTAAACCTTAGACAATCAGCCAAACATGCAGAAGAGTTTTAGCAGAAAGAATACAGTTAGTCTTGGCAAAATTACCTCAAAGAAAGTTTATCCTTTGCCAATTAAAGCTGTTAGAATATTTAATATCTCCTGACCTTATGAATTCACATTTCTTTGAAAGATGTACTGAAAGTAACTGGCATAACTGATGTGTAACAAGGAAAACGTCTAGAAGATTTCAGCACAGAATGTGACCCTGGCGAGAGTCTGTCTCTCCGGGTAGCTGCTGCCTGTTAGTTTTAATCCAATAAACCAAGTGTGTCTTCTGCCATCCTTTTCCTTACACCCAATTTAATATCGTGGTCGTGTTCTTCCATGGTGTGGCCTTTTACAAGCAACCGTGTCATTTAAACAAGCTAAATTATTCAGTCCATTTCTAAGAGGGATTTCGTCCAGGAACAATCTAAAAACACAGCTCGTGGTCTATCACCATGCCAAGCAAAACACCAAACGCTCTGCTGCTTTGACTGCACAAGTCTCTCTGTCTTCTCCAGAAAAGTTCACCTCATTAAAAGCAAACCTCTCCATTCAGTGATGTTGTCCTGCTCTGCCCTGCCGACCGTAAATAACCCCAGATATGATCGAGGGGCCTGACCCACCAAAGCTCGCCACCCGGGATCTGGACTCCAGAAGGCATCCCTCATACTCCTGCAGGAGGATGGAAGTTGGCAGGCCTCACCCTCTGAGGAGAGGAGAGAGACCTAGGAGTAAACTTGGGCACAGTTCTGAATTACCATTGAAAAACACATGAGTTCTAATGTCATAAGCACACAGGGTATTAAAAAAAGCTTTGGGAAAGATGGTTGGGACCATACAAGACGTGTCTTTAAGGACTTGTCAAAGTCATTTTTTTTCTACCACGGCCTCTAATGATTCTTTCCCTCAACTCGGGGAAATAGTGTTATATTATTCAATATACCAAACTAATGTGCTCTTATTGGGGAGAGATGAAGATAACAGCCATGCACATGTATACACATGGCTGTGGAAGACTTTATTGTTCCCAATGACTTGCAAGTTCTCCTTTGGAAGGATGTGGCAGCTTGTCTCAAAGCTGGCACTATCAGTCACTTCCTTCCTAGTGGAAAGATCTGGGCTGGTCTATAATGGCTTTGACGGATGGAACACAGGCAGCGTGACGCTGTGCCAGTTCCAGGCCTAGCTTTTTAGAGGATTGCAAGCTCCTTTTCTTGTCCCTCAGAACCTTGAGCCACGAGGTACGGGGCTCAGGCTATTCTGCTGGAGTGAGAGGTGCTATGGAGGGACACTGAGGCATCAGACACAGGAGAGAAGAAAACCTTGTCGACATCCAGCCCAGTCAGGCCTCTTCTAACTAGCACTGACCTCTTCCTCTATATGGCTGCAACCGCGGGAGAGACCCCAAGCAGCCACTGCCCCCCTCACACTGGTTAACCCACAGAACAGAGGGGAACAATAAATTGCTGTCTCATGCCACTAAGTTAGGGGATGGTCTGACACACAGCAACAGATCTCTGAGCCGGAAGTGTATACATTCCTGCTCTTTGCGCTGTGGTGTGCAGAACCTCCTGATGAGGAGGATACTCCCCACCCTATAGATGTTGGTTTGGGCCAAGTGACAGCTTTTAACCAATGGAACATGAGG
>NW_007731276.1:156798-159066 GCF_000696425.1 Galeopterus variegatus | reverse complement strand
AAGAACATTCTTAGCTCTCAGGCCGTAGGAAGCAGGTGGCAGGCCAGATTTGTCCCGTGGGCTGTAGTTTTGTAACCTCCGGTGTGGTGGTTGAAGTGGGCACATACATGAATATTTCCAGTATTATCTAATATGTGTGTGATAAAACATATTCTATGAGGCCTTTTTGAACTTTAGGGAAGAGACACAAGCCAATTGGGATTTTATAAAAGGTCTTGCAGAAAGGATACCTGAGTGAATCTTGAATAGCAAGGAAAGGAGAAAGGTAGAAAGGATGGAGGATTACATAAACAAAGACTCAGAGTTTTTGAAACCACGCAACATGTATAGATAAACTATATTTTTTCCCATTGGCACAAGAAAAATCAAATAACACAATATAGTACCTCAAACTTCCAAACATAATTTGTCCACCTTGGCTATCTATTGACACCATGTAGACATGCACTTACAAACAGAGCTGTCTAAGTCTGTTTGGGCTGCCCTAACAAATTACCATAGACTGGGAGGCTTAAACCACAGAAATGTGGTCCACACAGTTCTGCAGGCTAAGACCAAGATCAAGGTGCCAGTGTATTCAGTTTCAGGTGAGGTCCTTCTTCCTGGCTTGCAGATGGCTGCATGCTTTCTTGCTGTGACCTCACATATCAGACAGAGAGGACAAAAGGAGAGGGGAGGAAAAGTAAGCACACACTTTGCTGTCTCTTCGTACAAGGACATTAATCCTATCAGATCAGGGTCATACTCTTATGACCTCATTTAACCTCAGTTACCTTCTTATCAGCCCCATCTCCAAATACAGTTGCATAAGAGGGTAGGGCTCCAGCATATGAATATGGGCGGACACAATTCATTCCACAGCAATAGGTGATCCAAGTATGTACCATGATTTGCACGTAATTTTTCTGCTGCTCTTTTCCTTGTTCNAGGTGATCCAAGTATGTACCATGATTTGCACGTAATTTTTCTGCTGCTCTTTTCCTTGTTCTTCATATACCCAAACTTGTGAAGTCTCTTGCCATGGGAGACAAGGTCCTTAAATCTCTATCATTCCATTCTGAAGCTTTATAACTCAAGAAATACACATAAAAATCAATAAGCATACTTCTACATTTAATCAAAATAGGGTCCTCGCAGCTAAAGCAACTCTCAGTTTCAACAGGATGTCTCTGAATGGTGCATAGTCATTAAAGCCAGTGAGCCAGTATACCATGGTGCAGATTTGCAATACCATGTCCACCTACAAATCCCCAGGAAAGGTCCATTATTCACATTTATTGTCATGGTGGATTTCAGAAACAATAAATGCTGTTCAAATACAAAGCTACTTATTTCCAAACTGCAACAAAACTGGACATTTTTTTGTTGCTGGAGATTTTTGTGGTAACCATATTCCTTTTTGTATACTTAACAAGGTCATTTGTTTTGACAGGTTTTTATACTCTAACAGTTAAGACAAGATGATATGAACAGAAAATGAATATTTTGCACAGGAATGATACACTGTTATCTAAAATTTTGGCACCAAAAATTTGTATGAAATTACACCTGTAGGTTTTGATTTCATAATGATGCTTCATTGCCTGAGGCACGTAACAACCCTGATGAGCTTTCTGATACTCAAGAAATATGAAATTGTTATTTCTTGATGTAACAGTATGTTGACTGTATTTCATTCAAGTTACTCAGAAACTGATAATCTCTCTACAGATCAATGTTTTTGTGTGATATTATTCTAGACTGGCATCCTTCATTTAAGAGAGATGGTGACAAATTTCCAGTGAAATAAATTAATAATCCCATTTTTACTGATATGTCATTGCAGACAAAGATAATAGGAATAAATCACATATTTTAAATAAGGGAATGTTGAAAGAAATGCAAAGATTTACTCAGAAGTATCATTTCCCATGTCCACTTTCCTTTTGGATGCACCATACTTTAAGTAAGGCTGTGGTCTCTATTATGTGGAAACATAACTTTAAAGTGAACAACCATTAATCTCCAAGCCAGGTTTATTCTGAAAACACTTATTGAACCCCTACCATGCACAAGCATTGTGCTTGAATAAGATACAGCCGCTGCTTAGAAGTACCTTTAAAGTGGAAGGCTCAAGCTGAACTCATTTAATGTTTATTTACTCCTTTGTGTCTTTGCAAAATTTACCAAAACATGCAATAAACAAATGCTACTCTTTTCTTCTGGAAAAAAAATGTTACAAAATTGAACACAGAACTTTAATCATAGTTTAAGTACCATGTTTTTTGT
>NW_007731276.1:153835-155813 GCF_000696425.1 Galeopterus variegatus | reverse complement strand
AAAAAATGTTACAAAATTGAACACAGAACTTTAATCATAGTTTAAGTACCATGTTTTTTGTTCTGAACTAAAAATTTCAAATTTAGTGATTTAAGAATTTTTGGCTCATTTATTTTATTTTATGTTTTTGTTCAGCAGCT
This sequence comes from Galeopterus variegatus, assembly GCF_000696425.1. Classification (NCBI taxonomy): domain Eukaryota; kingdom Metazoa; phylum Chordata; class Mammalia; order Dermoptera; family Cynocephalidae; genus Galeopterus; species Galeopterus variegatus. The sequence continues at coordinate 155,673 of NW_007731276.1, read as the reverse complement.
TCTTCCAGCTAGTGGCTCACACTGAACTAGTCATAAAAATTCTTAAAATCTCTATTTTTAAATGAATGATTTATCAAAGATTTCCATGCTATAGTGGTAGAGTTAGTTTTTAACCATAAATGCTAGATTTTATATTTGAATATTGATAGTAGTTTTACATCAGTATAGTTTAAAAATTTAATCTTATTTGATATTGGATTACCAAATATTTCTGGTTTTCTTTTCGCCCACCCCCATTTTATTTTTTGAATGCCTAAAACATATGTGTGTGTGTGTGTGTGTGTGTGTGTATTTTAATTATTTTCACTGAGATTCATACTATGTTTATTTGAAAGCTGTCTCTGATTCCAAATGGCCTCCTTCCTGGGCTTCTATAACACTTAAGTACATATCTGACCATTAATAGCACTGAATGGCCATTATTTACTTGTCTACTAAACGGGGAAGTTCATCATGCTAAAGAGTGTACAAGCCACAGCAATGTATCTAAACCAAAGGCCTGGTCTAGAATATTGCTTATTAGCAGATATTTGTAAACTAAGTTAATACCCATCAACTAATTTCTTCAAAATGGATTCACTAGCAAGGTTTCTGATTAAGTAAAAATACATATGAACAAATATATAGCCCAAAAGGAGATGCTGCTTATGGGTAAGTGTGAGCGTTCACTGCAAATAGCTGGGATACAGGCACGGTGGGCAAAGGGCTGATAGACACACACAGATAAGGCCACACTACAGGAATTTCTCCTAGTAACCAGTCCAGCATCTTGTGCACAGCTTTAGAGCTGAATTTATCTAAAACAAGGATCAACAAACTTCTTCTCTAAAGGGCCAGATAATAAGTATTTTGCAAATATTTTACTGTCTGGCATACTGTCTCTGTTGCCACTGTAGTGCAAAAGTAGCCAAGACAATATGTAAACAAATATGGGTGACTATGTTCCAATAAATCTTTATTTACAAAAACAGGTGGTGGGCTGGATTTGGCACATGAGTGTAGCTTGCCAACGTGTGACTTAAATATTTTGTTAATAGATATAATAGATACAAAAAATTCTGACACAACATTCTTGTCAACCTGGTGTTGTCAATCTGGAGGAAATAGTCACAGATATATCCTCTTCTTTTAAATAATAAATTTTATGTAAACAATTACATGCAATAATTTTATGAATCTTTAAATTCAAAGAAACCCACACATGTAAGGGAACATGAAAATGGTTTCCAAGGTACTGTCTTCAGTGGAGTTCAAAAACTTTTTACATAAGCTTTGTCAGTGCATTTCTTTGTTTCCCAGAGTATTCTTTTTACTCAAGATAGAAGATTATAAACAATAAAAGAAATGCCCCCACCCGAAAGGAAGATCCCTGCTACATATTGTCAGGATACTACACTGAACATCAGATAAAACAATGATATCAGGAGCAGAATTTACCTTGATAGGAAATCCAAGAAGGAAAGGCGAACTGGGTATCCATATCGGAAGATCTTCACCATCTCCAGGACCCCGATATATTGCAGCTGAGCAGACACATAAAAGTTATCAAACGTATCTGGCAGCTTTGAGTTATTGGGCTTGATGCAATGGATGAAGTGTGGAGTGCACTTCTGAAGCTTTCCAATAATATCTGTCAGCGATTTCTAAGGACAGAAGTAGAACCCAACTGATTCACCAAAAGAGACACTGAGCAAAAAAATAAAGCAGTTTTTAATAAAAATCTTGAAATTGTTATCTTCAATCCATGGCTCTTTTGTTATTAGGCATTCACTCACTCTGTGTGACACTTACATCTGTGTTTGCTTTCTCCTGAAGGTACTCAAGTTGCCAAAAATGGG
>NW_007731276.1:152416-153289 GCF_000696425.1 Galeopterus variegatus | reverse complement strand
GGGAAAAAAGTTCTACAGAAACCCTGTATAGTTGATATAAATACACATTAAGTATTTGAAATGTGAAAACTTCACTAACCCTGAGCTGTGATGCTGTAGTAACTGGATATCCTCGTTCCAGTCTTTGAAGAAATGCAGAAGTTCCTTTCTTTTTTAATAACTGTGATGAAAACAGAAAGAAAGGGAGAAAGAGAAAATTTATTTTACTAATTTCAAGTTTAGAAGGAAAAAAAATTAAGCCTTGCATCCATATAAATTCACTTATAGGCAAATATAGATTTGAAACATAGATGATTACGTGATTATGTTTTATAATGATGAACATGGTAATGATCCTGATTTGATCATCACACATTGCACACAGGTATTGATATTCAACTCTATACCCCACAAATATGTTTAATCAATTACTTTTAAAAAATTAGTACCAAATGATGTTGTGTAATGTTATTATAAGTTGAAATGGACAGCTTCTTATAAAATAACAACCATTACTGCTGACCTTTCAAGTGCAGGGCTGTTGTATAAATCGGATCTACCACCACGCTGTTCCCATTTTAGTTTGAGAATAATCATAGACTCTGTCTTGCTTGGTGGTTCAATAAACTCACTGTGGCATCCTGCTTATATTACTAACCATTTACATTTATTTTAAAATATAGCTCACTTTGGGGCAAAAGGATACTATTTTATGTTACAAAGATTTGATATTTTAATAATCATTGGTTTATTCCCTTAAATTGAACTACAGCCAGTCATTGGATGAATGCACACGTTTGATGCTATCTTACTTTTTGTTTTCTCCTTTCTTCTTTTTTTTTTTAACTGCTAAAAGGGGTTAGTAAATCACGTCTGTGAAAAATGACAATAGAC
>NW_007731276.1:141211-151761 GCF_000696425.1 Galeopterus variegatus | reverse complement strand
ACTTTTTGTTTTCTCCTTTCTTCTTTTTTTTTTTTAACTGCTAAAAGGGGTTAGTAAATCACGTCTGTGAAAAATGACAATAGACTGTTTTCTTCAATAAGTAATTACACAAGCTCTTTAAAAATCATATGTAGCAAAGATTAAATGATAATGGAGATAATCAAAATCTGTGGAAATGAGGCCAGTGGGTGAAGAACTAAAGGGCAGAAGGTAATTAAATTCCACCAGAGGTTATAAGGAACCTCAGCCACCGATGTGCTATTACACTTCACAAAACTACACAGCCTTAGACTAACATATCTATTGATCTAAAATCATTTCTCTTAACATAAAAAGGTCTTGATATAAGAAAAAATTCTGACACAACATTCTTGTCAACCTGGTGTTGTTGCTATTAAGACAAAAGCTCATTTCCTTCCATTAAGAGGAGCTGTCAAGCTGGAGTGATTAATTGCAACTGACAAGGGAATGTAAAATGAAGTGACTGGTCGGAGATCAACCTGTTTTCTACAAGTACAACACAAAATGTAACACGCAGCTAAAGAGTGGGCAAAGTCCTACGTTTCTGGCCACAGGGGTGGATGTGCAGGGATGAGGGCAGTTTGAAGAGGAGAAATAAATGAAATGAGGAATAGAACACTTAAGAAATAATCTTAGTAAGTACATCTCCATCTCTTGAAATGGTGCCCTGAATTTCCCTTTCTGGGTGGAGGAACTACTGCGAATTATCTTCTTTTTGCAGTTCTTTAGGGAAAAGACTAATGGCATCTAGGCTTCATAATGTTTAATAATTGAGGTTAAAAATTACAGTTTAGAGGTGGGTGGTGATTTCTTGCTCTTGATTTTCAGGGTAATTAAGAAAGGAAAGGCCAGAAGGTTCAGTGAGACCCCCAGGAAAAGAGATCTTCCTTGAAAAGGATTGTCCTTTGTCTTCTTTATGTAAAAGATGCCATTTTCTATGCAGTGAGATTGAATTCCTGTGATTATCCAGTTCTAGGACAACTACATCAAAGGATTCCTAAATCTAGGATCTACTGGCTAAAGACACACACACACACACACACACACACACACACATCCACACACACTTTAATACACATTTCTGACACTCTCTTAAAATAGAGTGATTTTAACTGTGCTTTTGTTTTAATTGGTAAGCTAAAATGGGTTCCAGGAAGCTGCAATAACTGCATTTCTGAAACTGATTGTCCTGAACACTTTCTCAATTATATTTCTCATCTTTTATAGCTTTGATAGATGCAAGCAAAACAGACTGTAATACAACAAGGCATGGGATTCTTAAGAAACCTGAAATACTTCATACATATTTCCTATCAGTTTGAAACAACCCTTTACCGAGTTTTTAGTTCTCTTTTACAAGTAGAATCTTTACGCTGTATGCTGTATGTACAACCAAACTTATGTGGGACAAACATGCACTAAAAAATTAGTATAATACAAAAAAGTTTAAAATCTAGAAATACAGAGTAAAAACATTGCACCACATGAAAAATACCCTATGTCTATAAGAGAAACGACAATTTATTGTTTAGAGACCTAAAACCTCTGAAGTGATTAATATCAACAGAATAAGGTAGCTAAGTTTATTCTCTCCAAGCCTACTGTCCCTGAAGTTACTTTCCATCCATCAACAAGACAGCCACGGAGATGGAACACAAATAGGGCGTTGTACACTGAATAAAATTACTAATCCTGCACTTGCTTCTGAACGTCACCGTGCTGTGCTGTGCTAGACAGTCTTCTCTCCCTGACTGTTATACCTCAGGTTGCATCTTTCCCTTTCATCCTTTGTATTAGAATATCAATTTCTTTTCACTGGTGTGCACAATTGTGCTTTCATTTTTTAAAAAGAAGCAAACACACTAAGAAAACTTAAAAACAGCCAAGCAAGAATCACAAAACTTTTACCTTACTAAGTTCTAGATAATTCTTGTTTTCTCCGACAGTTGAAGAAGCTGTCATTTTCTTACTCAGCAGGGCGGATTTATGTCCTCGGAATTTAAAGGAAGGAGACGAAGGTACAAGGGATCCGGTCTGCGACAGTTTCGACTGGAACAAATGATTGATCACGACATTTTCACTAGCTAGGAAATAAATGAATAGTCGAAGTGGCGTTAATATCATTATTTGCTTGAGCATTCAACGTATTCCTCACACAAGCTTTAACCACTAGAACTTTTCGTGTGGAAGATGTAGTTGGTGCAGTGGATTTAGGAGGCTACTGTTCTCTGTGCCCCTATTTATTTCCTCCACTTGACAAATTCTGACCTTCAGTGCCCTGGACCAGGAGTCTTGACTCCACGCTCCCTTATTTTCTGCCTGGGGACTTAGCCCTTTGCTTTCTGAGTAACACTTACTTCTGTCCTGGTTGTCAGAACCAAATCTTACCTGCTCAGAACTAAGGGGCTTTTGTGTACTTGACCAAATCATAAACGCTTGTGGTTTCTGTAAGCAATTCCCATTCCGGGAAAATAACTCTCAGGAAGACATGTCCCCCAGATCTCACCTGTCTCAGAGCTGTATATGAACACCTGTGTGGGACCCTGCCTCATTTAACTCATCAGTTGTTAGAATAAAGAAGGGGAAAGAAGTGTCCCTTTTTCTGATCCAGTTAAGGTGTAAGGTAAACACAAGCTGATGTAGTTTAGATGTTAAGTTATATAAATCTGATCATTCTGGATCCATATTCCCCTCTTGGCACCTCAGGGAGAAACCGGAGCTTGGACAAGTAGATTTTGGTTACAAATTTGAATAGTATAGTGAAAATGACATCTATGGTGGCTGAGGATCTGGAAGGAATGTTTCTTGCGTTACCTATATCTGTCTGTTGGCAGTTTTTAAGCTTAAGTGCCCTCTGCTATAGAATGATGATGATGGTACATACCACGAGGATTACGGCCAAATTAAAATGTGAAATCATGTACATAAATCACTCAGGATAATGCTTAGCTCATCAGACAGTTAGCGATGTTTAGTAGCAGAGCAGTTTATTTCCTACCTTTTCCACACTCAAATTATTTTGCCTGCCAAGGTGCAAAATAGGGCCTGCATAATATATATCTGCAAAGTTTTCAGTGAAAAATCACTACATTAATAAGCAAACAGAGAAGCAGGGAGAGCTGTCAGAGAAGGGAGATATAATTATGAAATGCAGGAGCGAAAAGGAGTGGTGTTGGGTTAAAAGTTAGAGGTATCAGGGTAAATTATTAATTTTTAATATATAGCCACATATCTATATGTTATCTATATTTTAAATCTTCAAGTTCTAAAAAGGTCAAAAAGTAATGACACCCAGAAGCAATGAGCTCACGCAGACTCTAGATCGTGGCGTTTCTCAACACCATTCTCTTATACAGAATGTATAAACTTTGTGGAGAAATGGCTGATTCCAAATCTGAAGCAAGGTGGATGAATCTGGGCTTTTTTTCTTTTTATTTTTTTGCATATTTTGGTTTAGGCATGGAGCATTTTTAGAAGGCCATAATGTAAGAAATTTCTATAAAAATAATAGGAACTTGTCAAAAGGACACAGGAGCTAGATTGCAGGGGTTCTCCCTGGCCAAGTCCTGCACGATTTTAGCATCAATACAATGATGGTAATGGATTATGACTCATTAAATAAAACAAGAATCCATGAGTCTATACTGATCATAAATAAATACAGGAAAAGTGTGAGTTCTTACAGGAAAATGCCACAGATGATGGAATGATGGGGTTAGAAAATCACAATTTTGCAACCATAGGAGAAATAATGATTTAGGCAACAATCATAAATGTATGGGTGAAAGTTTGATGAGGAAAAGAATATTTATATAGTCTCAAGGTACTTTCTTACAAATTACTCATCAGTAACTAAGGGAAAACAGCAATTTAAGATTACAAAAACCTGAAGGATACCACTTTATCAAAGTTATCATGGCTAACGTGTTCCAATCCTCCCAATACGATGCACTGAGAAGGACACCTCACCACCTCTTTGGGATTCTTGGCAAAAAAACGCATAATCTGCTTTTAATATGAGAGAATATCAAGTAAGCCCAAATTGAGAGACATTCTACAAATTAACTAGCCTTTATTTTTTAAAAACTATTAATAACATAAAAGACAAAGAAAAGCTGGAGAACTGTCCCAGATTAAAGAAGACTAAAGAGAATTAATAGCTAAATGCAATTAATGATCCTGAATTGGGGGAGGGGTCACTATAAAAGACATTAGCATGACAATTAGTAAAGTTTCATACATAATCTGGATTAAATGTTAGTATTATATCAATGTTAAATATTCTGATAATTTACTGAGGTTATGTACGATAATGTCTTTGCTCTTAGGGTGCAAACTAAAGTATTTAGACATGAAGAGATAAGTGACATTCTCAAATGGTTCGGAAATTTCACACACAAACACATAGGGGAGGAAAGGGGGAGAAACAAAAAGAGCAAAAGGCAGAGGGAGAGAGAAAGTGGAGATAGAGAGAGAGTTAGTTAAAAAAAAAAGGTAATGAGAAAAGTGAATTTGGGAAGAGTGCATTTGGGAGTTCTTCAAACTAATTTTGTAACTTTAAGTGTGAACCCACTTCAAAACAAACAATGCACAATTTATACCAATGGGAAACTTAAAGAAATAATAATGAGCAATTATTATTTATATTTACAGTCAGTGTATTTATAAATGGACCCCCAGATAAATAATGCAACACGTTATTCCTATAATTGAGAAAAAAACATCTTGAATAATATTGACAACACTATGTATAAAAATGGACCAAAATATGTAAGTGGCCCTTTCCTGTATTTCCTCAGAATCATATAGTCAGGCTGCATGAAGATCTGGCAGGACCTGTGTCAGCCCACTGACACAGGGAGATGCCATCCTGCATGACGACCCTGAGGTCAGTGCCCTGGCCACAGCTGAGTGAATGACAGGGGAGAGCAGCTTTCCATGGGACACATACAGAGAAATCCTGCCATCCTTTTGCCTCCTAGAACCTAATAGAGGAACCTCTCGTGAAGAGCCAGCTTTCTCCTTTCTTTCCTATTACCCGGAGTCACTTACTGCAAACCATTTTCTTCATGTCACTCATTGAAATGGGATGTATCCCTCACTGGGATCCACAATCATTGCACAGGGCATTTTCTGCCTATAAAATGGGATAAGCTAACTAAGGTGCCCACAGTTTATAAGCAGGTATGCAGAGACACACAGCAACAAAAGATGCAAGAATTGTTAACAATGATTGACAGTAAATCCTAAATTTTCCTATTCTTGTGACCAGACTTCATAGTCTGAATCTTGAATCTTTTTGCCTCTTTATGAGTTAAGTAGACTTTAGTTCCAGTGTCAAGCACAATTTTGCTGCACCTCTCCATGAGCTGTGGCTCCAAGTCACCTGGCTTTGCTTGGTTAGGTGTCTCATAGACACGGCTCTGTTTGTACAGATCCTATCATATTTCTCAACTGGGAGCTTGATGACATGAAGATTTAATAAGATACAAAAGCAAAGTACTTAGCACAGTCCCTGGATATAAAAGTTATTTTTATAAATTACACTTGTTTTTAATAACTATCTAAAACATCAAATTATTCCACAGACTCATAAAATACTATTGCAACCATGGCTCTTTGGCTTATATAATAGCCTGGGTGAGGAACTATGACCCATGGGCCAAATATGGTCCACTGCCTCCTGTTTTTGTAAATGAAGCTTTATTGGAATACAGCCACATCCTTTTTTTTCTTTGTCTACAAAAGTTTCACATTATAACTGCAGAGTTGAGTCACTGCAACAGAGACTTTATGGCTCACAAATCCTAAAATACTTATTCTCTAGGCTTTTAGAGAAAACATCTGCCATCACTTGTATAAACTTACAAGTGCACACTGTAAAGCCTGTTCTTTTGCTCAGACGTACCTATGTCCCAAAATATTTAGAATAAAACAAGATTCACTTTTTTTCTTAGAACTTGTTAGCAACTACACACTAAAGAAAAACTTTAAAATATAGAGATTCTAGGAACATAAACAGAATTGTGTTATCACTAGCCACCATATTCTGATTCTAAATACATATATTCTATCACATGAAATACAAAATTTTTTAATAAAGCACTGTGCCAACTTGTAAAACATGCTATGTGTTAGATCTTCATAAAGGATAGGACTCCAAGGAAAGTGCATTCTAAATAAAAGTTCAAATAATTGTAAACTAGAAGGAAGAAATTCCCAATGATAATAAATAGGATCAATTATTTTAATTCTTTTTTATTCCTAATATTTTAGGACTCCAAGGAAAGTGCATTCTAAATAAAAGTTCAAATAATTGTAAACTAGAAGGAAGATATTCCCAATGATAATAAATAGGATCAATTATTTTAATTCTTTTTTATTCCTAATATTATCCCAAGTCCATGTCTTTATCATTAGTCTCAATTAAGAGAAATCACAATCACCATAAGTTCTAAGAGACAGGCAGAGTCATCAGCTGTGAAAAACAAGGTGTTACAACTGTGCTGCTGTGATTTGAGACAAATATGTTCCTCAGAAAATGATAAGGTAATTTTTATTTCCACATTCAACTTTTTCAAGGCTCTCATATGCTTCTTTTCCCAGAAGAGATAAATGACTCTTTCTCATTTAGAGCAACTTAAAGCATAAAAGATGATATATTTTAATTCATTAAAAATGCTATTAAAAAATGGGAATCACTGCAGGACTACTATTAAGAAAGTAATTACTAGAGGAGACAGAATTTTTTTATATATATAATGTATACATACAATATAAGTATTATATCCATATAATTATGTGTACATAAATCTAGTATATAGTTTTATATATAGTATAGAATACGAGTAGGTAATATTATAGTAGAAGGAGCCTATAAATTTATATAAATGTTCATATTTATATACATACGTGTATATGTAAATTTATAGGCTCCCTCTACCTAGTGGGCATTAATACTTTATAACTAAGAGTACATAAGAATAAAATACCACCTTAGTTGTGCTCCAGAGTCATCTAAAGGAATGAAATTCACCTACTTACTGTGGCCTCAATAACTTTGGAAGCTATATTCATCTTCATTAGTCGTCACAGAAAAGCTTTTTTATATTCATACCACTAAAGCAGTAAAGATGTTTTACATTTCTATCTGCTAAAAGCTTAGTTAAGTTATGGTTTCTACTGGACTCCAAATTAAATGCAACCAATGAATAGCATGGCAAGATCCATTCCTTATTATTCTTTGCATTAGAATGTAAAAGATATTTCAATTGTCTTTTAGCTGGTAGCATATTTGATAGAAAAATATTCATAGAGAGAGTGATAAAGGATGCATTGGCATTTAACCAGTGTAGGGAAGAAAAAAACTCAACTTACTTTTCATTACAAATAGAAGATTCTGTGAAAGGGAGTCTTTATTTTTTTCAATCGCTCCAACAATTTCATACATAACCTATAATAAGAGAAAACAGCATACTTACTAATGATTAAACATGACCATAAAAACAAATTTCTTTAAAGAATAACTTGACTCAGCTGAAGTCTTACATTATTCATAAATGTCTTCAGTTCTCAGAGTTCATGTTACACTCAAGTTCAAAGTCACCAGCGCATGTTCTCATTTGTACTTTAAATAAGGGACAGCCCTCCTGTGCTGTTTGTGAAGCTGTCCTCTGATCTGTGAGTTTAAGAGTAGCTAGTGATGGCTCACACTCATGAAGTCCCCTTTATTCTGAAGGACTCAAACTTGCTCAGAAAACTCACTAAACCAAGTGACACGACTCTGTGATATCTTGGGAATGAAGAGTGAATTCAGTCTGAGAAATTCGGTGGTCTCCTTATTAAAACGGTTCTGTTGGATCATTTAAACAGCTAATCTGAAGTCTCCAAAACATAGAAAACATGTAAAACAATTAATTCTGGACTGCCCAAAAGACAGTTTTCTTCATCCTAGTTTACTCGTGAATACATTTAAATGACTTTATTGTCTGGCTTTATTGGTGCTGTGTGTGGTCTGCGAGGCTCAGTCTCAAGACAGAAATGGTTTTTTTGCCTCGCTCCATCTTTGCTGGGTGTAAACTCCCGGTGCCATCATAAGAAGCCAGGTGAGCCACACACCCATCAAAATGCTTACTAGTTCTAATAGCAGCTTCTTGCAGAAATGTCCTAGGGCATGGCACCCTGGTCTGGGTGTCACAGGCTGTTTGTTGCCTGGGTGGACTAGGACTGAGCCAGGGCAGGGAGCAGACCAATGTCGTCTCATCCCCGTGAGGAAGTGGTTAGACCTGCCCCTTTGGGAATTTCAAGGAGAGAGCCCAGACAGGACTGGATCATTGGCAGCAAATGGGCACTAGACAGATGCAGAGGAAGAAGCCACGTGAAGAAGGCTTTGTGGCCAGTGGGAGGAACATAGAAAAAGGCCAGAGATCCCTCCTGACTCTTCTTCCCATGGCTTTTAAATTCCAGTGCCTGACCATGTCCACTCTTACAATAAAGCCTTACTGAGTTCATATTCTCTGCTGTCATAAAAGCCTAAACAATACAGACATCCCAAGGCATCCTGCAGAATCCCGGGTTTCCCAATAAATTTGGGTCAGAAAACTGAGCAAAGTAACAATGTCAAAAAACCAAACAACTTTCAGATACACTAAATTATTGCCTAAGTACCCCATGTGCACTTGCACTGGAATCTGGTTCACTGATATTAACATGTGAGCTATGTATTATGTTACACATCACACATTGTTAAATATTAGTAATTTCTCTATAATCTAGAGCAGTGGTTCTCTACCAGGGATGACTATGCCCTCAAGGGGACACCTGGCAGTGTCTAGAGATATTTCTGTTTGTCACAACTGGGGGAATAGGTGGACAGAGATGTTGCTAAACATCTTCCAGTGCACAGGACAGCTCCCACAATGAAGCATTTTCTGGCCCCAGATGTCCCCAGTGTTGGAATTCAGAAGCCTTGATCTTGAGGTCTGGCTTCTCTATGCCTTCCTATATTAAGAGGAGCCATGACCAGTGAAACCTTGGAAGAAAATCAATACATCTTCATAAACCAAACGTATCCACTCTGGATCTATGTAGACTTTGGCAAGTCATTTAATGTCCCAGAGCTTCAGTGTTTTAATCAGTAAAATGGGGCCAAAAGGCCTTACCATATTGTTAATATCGTGATGTAACACACATGAAAGTCCCTGGTAGACCAAAAAGAATCACTCGAAATGTAAGGTACTACAAATATTGTGGTAACCTCTACAGAAAGTCTTACCATGTTGTTCCATTACCCAACCATGCCCACATGACTTTGGTAGTTAGTTACCCTAATTCACTTTTGGAAAAGTAATGGAAATTAAGCTACATTTCTTCTGGCATAGCTCTCAGTCTAAATTCCTCCAGTTACTTACTTCTCCATGAGCTCAAGCGTTCCTGGTGCAGACACCTGGAAGTGCTGCATCACCAAGATGCTGACACGTCTGAATCTCATCTCGAAAGGTCTCCATTGCTGCTCCCTCTCTTCCCTGACCGGGCCCTTCACTCGCAGTGACATCTACTCTCCCTCGATTCCTTGGCAATTGCTAGGATCACTGCCTCACCCTAACTTCTTTCGGGTCTTGATACAACCTGAAACTTAGGTCAGCCAATATGGCAAAAGATATTAATAAGCTTCCAACATTTTCTGTCATAGTCAGTCATTTCTAACTGTAACTAATGGCATCGTCTATTTGTAATTTGGTATCATTTTCTTCTGTCACAAATTCATGCTGACATCTCAGATGTACCCTGTCTGGCTCTTAAGAAGTCCTCTGATTCCCCTCTTACTTGGGAGCCACATGACAATGCTCCCAGTAACTGTTAGAAATCCTTTGGCTCCTTTCAAGCTTCCAGAGCCGGTCCCAGATTTGCCCATCCTCAGTAGATGACCATATGCCTACTTTAAGGAGAATATTAGGACTATGTCACTTGAAAATCTCTGCGAGTATTCTTCCTTCTCCCAACGGCTCCTTTCAAGCTTCCAGAGCCGGTCCCAGATTTGCCCATCCTCAGTAGATGACCATATGTCTACTTTAAGGAGAATATTAGGACTATGTCACTTGAAAATCTCTGCGAGTATTCTTCCTTCTCCCAATAGTTCTTCTGTATGTCTTCACGCTCACTGCTGCGCCTTATCTGGATTGGAAACCACAATAGCACTGAGGCGTGCTTCCCCTCTAGGACTGTGCCTGATCACTTCCAGGGGCTACGGGTTTCCCCCCACTTTCCCTTCACTCCCCTCTTTTTCATGTTGATTACCTTCACACGAGTAAAAACCACCACTTATTTTAGCAGGCACATAATCAAAAAGACTTAAAAACTGGGCTTCTGCCTTTTATTTATTTATTTATTTATTTATTTTCCTTTTTGTCTTTTTTCATGACCGGCAACAGATCGCAACCCTCAGTGTCTCACCCGTACCGGACCGGGACCGGCAACGGGATTGCAACCCTTGGTGTTGCGCCCGCACCTTGCTCAGCCAGTGAGCGGCC
>NW_007731276.1:136729-140211 GCF_000696425.1 Galeopterus variegatus | reverse complement strand
CCTTGCTCAGCCAGTGAGCGGCCAGTCTGTATGTGGGATCCGAACCCTCGGCGGGAGCGTCACCGCACTCCCAAGCAGCGCACTGCAGCAGTGCGCCACCGGGCCGGCCCATAATCAAAAAGACTAAAAACTGGGCTTCTGCCTTTTATAGTCTCATTTTCTTTTCAGCACTGCGATTTGATGCATATGCTGACCTGACAATGTCATTTTTCCCCTCCAGAACCCCTGGCCCTGTCATACAGGTTCCTGTCTCTATGGCTCCACTCTACAATTCTGGCTCCTTTTCCGCATTGGAATCTGCTGATTCCAAGTGAAATACACAGACACCCACGCAACCGGACCACTTGATTTTCTCTAAACAGACTCGTTGTGGGTCTTCTGTTATAGTCTCATTTTGTAATGGACCTCCCTTTTAAAATCGCTGCCATGTGCCTTGAGGGCAATGGCCATATATTGTTTAGCTCAGTCTCTGCAGCAACTGGCAAAAGTGCCACGTCCATTGGGTACATTCGATAAACAGTTGGTGAACTAAACAGGAAGATTTTTTTGAACAAGAAGTTATATTGTGATCAAATATAATGTACCATTGTGCTGTCCTTTTTTATTTGCAATTATGCTGGTGAGTCTTTTATTACCATAAGATCAAGGGCTTTGGAAAGTTCTCATACATGACACCCTGGTTGTACATGTATATCTAGAGAAAAAGCTGAAGGTCACCCATTAAAACTAAAGTTCAGAATTTCCCAGTTGAAGACTCCAACTGGCTGAGTTACCTAGAAAAAGGTGTTTAACACACGCGTTCATGTACAGACGTCTGATGAAGGTAGTTTGATGTTTGTAGAAAGCATAGAGTTTGGGAAAAAAATTTTTATTGCAAGACCATTTGTGTAAAGCCAATGATTCATGAAGCAGGTGATTTTAATCATTTTTGTGATGTTGGGCAAACTTCTTAAGCTCTTCAAATCTTTTTTCATGTGTTAAATAATAATCTCTTTGGCCCTCCAACTTTAAAGGCCTCTGACCCTATTCAGAAGATGTGGATGACCACAGTATTGAAGGGATTTGGGTTGACAGCTCAACATAAATATTACAAATTACCCAAATAGCTTAGGCATTTTATCACAGTTAATATAATAATGCAAATGACTAAGAATATATCACATAAATTTGGCATTACTGGATTGTTAACATAGGATTCCAAATAATGGTTTGCTTTTTCTTTTCTGTTCCCAAATCCGAAATCAAGTATTTCCTCTACGAGACTTTGTACATTTTAGTGGAAAAATGACATTAAAGACCACAATCTGAGCCCTATAGTTATACGATAGCACTTTATTAGCAGATTTGTTAATATTTGTAGGTGTTCTCACTGGACAGAGCTGAGAAATGTATGCACACCACACACATGCATTTGCACACATGTGCATGTGTGCATGCACGCACACGCACGCGCGCGCGTGCACACACACACACACACACACACACTTTGTTTCCAGACCTGGTCTTTTGACCGTGATAATTTCCTCAATCAAATGAAATTTGATATTGGCCTTGTCAAACGCAATTTGAAAACCTAAATAAATAATGTCTATGCATGCCCACTTATTATGTCTGCATAGAACCTGTTCCCATCACCTTTAAATATTTTTAATTAAACTTTAATTTTGAGAAAATTTAAGATTTTTATGCAATTGTAAGAAGTAATATAGGTANTAAGAATATATCACATAAATTTGGCATTACTGGATTGTTAACATAGGATTCCAAATAATGGCTTGCTTTTTCTTTTCTGCTCCCAAATCCAACATCAAGTATTTCCTCTACGAGACTTTGTACATTTTAGTGGAAAAATGACATTAAAGGCCACAATCTGAGCCCTATAGTTATACGATAGCACTTTATTAGCAGATTTGTTAATATTTGTAGGTGTTCTCACTGGACAGAGCTGAGAAATGTATGCACACCACACACATGCATTTGCACACATGTGCATGTGTGCATGCACGCACACGCACGCGCGCGCGTGCACACACACACACACACACACACACTCTTTGTTTCCAGACTTGGTCTTTTGACCGTGATAATGCGCGCGTGCGCGTGCACACACACACACACACACACACACACTCTTTGTTTCCAGACTTGGTCTTTTGACCGTGATAATTTCCTCAATCAAATGAAATTTGATATTGGCCTTGTCAAACGCAATTTGAAAACCTAAATAAATAATGTCTATGCATGCCCACTTATTATGTCTGCATAGAACCTGTTCCCATCACCTTTAAATATTTTTAATTAAACTTTAATTTTGAGAAAATTTAAGATTTTTATGCAATTGTAAGAAGTAATATAGGTAAATCCTGTGTACCTTTATCCAATTTTTTTCAGTGATAGCATCCTGCAACACTATTGCAACCAGGATATTGACATTAATGCAGTGAAATACAGAATATTTATAGCACCACATGGATCTTGTGTGTTGCCAATTTATGAACACACTCATCTCCCCAAAACCAGTTGAGTCTATTTGTGTGGTTCTATTTCTGGGTTTCTTATTCTGTTTCATTGCTCTATGTGTCTGTCCCTTTACCACTGTCTTGATTACTTGCTTTACAAGATTTTAAGTGGAGTAGGCTAATTCCTCCCACTTTGTTCTTTATCAGACTTGTTTTAACTGTTCTTGTTTCTTCAACTTTTTCTGTATACATTTTAGAATACCATTGTCAGTATCTCTATACCTACAAAAACGTTGCTGTGATTTTATAGGAATTGCAATAAACCTGTATGGCAATTTGGGGAGAATTGATTCTGTTGATTATTACTAAATCGACTATTTACTATGTTGTTTTCTAATACCTGAACATGTCTCTCCTTTTATTTAGATCTTTGATTTCTTTCACCAGCATTTTGTGGTTTTCAGCGTATAAGTTTTCTACATATTTTGTTAGATTTATGCCTAAGTATTGCATTCTTATGAACAATTGTAAATGTTATTGTATTTTTAATTTCAGTGCCCATTGCTAATATATAGAAATATAACTGATTTTATGTTTGTCTGTATCTTGGGACATTGCTGAACTCACTTATTAGTTCTGTGAGTTTTTTCTTTCTCTCTTTTTGGTAGTTTCCTTGGAATTTTACACACAGACAATTATGTCAGGTATAAACAGGTACAGGTTTCTTTCTTTCTTTCTGGTTTCTCTGCCTTTTACTTCCTTTCTTGTCTTATTACACTTACTAGAACTTCCAGCACTATGTTGAAAAAGAATGGTGAAAAAAGACATCCTTGCCTTGTTTCTGATCTTAAGAGTAAAACATTTAGGCTTCACCATTAAATATATTACTGGCTGTAAGATCTATGTAGATGCTCTTTATCTATTGAGGTTGTCCCCTCTAATCCTATTTTCATGGGAGTTTTTATCATAAGGAAATGTTAAATTTTATCATACGGGTGTTCTGCATCCACTGATATGACCATG
>NW_007731276.1:135777-136155 GCF_000696425.1 Galeopterus variegatus | reverse complement strand
TTTTTTTTTTCAATTCCATCGATTTCTGCCCTTGGTTACTGCCTGTTGTTTGCTTACTTTGGGTTTATTTTGCTCCTAGGTTCTTGAGGTGGAGGCTTAGACTACTGATTTGAAACTTTATCTTCTAATGTATGCATTTAGAGCTGTAAATTTCTCTTTCAGTACAATTTTGGCTGAGTCCCACAGACTTGATAGGTTTTATTTCATTTTTGCTCAGTTTAGCATATTTTTAAAAATTCCCTCAAGATTTCCTCTTGATCCATGGATTATTTAGAAGGGCAGTGTTTAGTTTCCAATTACTTGCAGATTTGCCTGTTATCTTTCTGTTATTCATTTCTACTTTTATTCCATTGTGTTAGGCAAATATATTTTGCATAA
>NW_007731276.1:125759-135476 GCF_000696425.1 Galeopterus variegatus | reverse complement strand
ATCTTTCTGTTATTCATTTCTACTTTTATTCCATTGTGTTAGGCAAATATATTTTGCATAACTTCAATTCTTTTTATTTTGTTTAATTTTGATTTATGGTCTATCATATGGTCTATCTTGATGACGTCCTATGAGTATTATCTTTCTGTTATTCATTTCTACTTTTATTCCATTGTGTTAGGCAAATATATTTTGCATAATTTCAATTCTTTTTATTTTGTTTAATTTTGATTTATGGTCTATCATATGGTCTATCTTGATGACGTCCTATGAGTACTTGAAAAGAAGATAAATTCTGCTTTCGTTGGCTTAAGTGTTCTGGAAATATTGTGTAGATCCTGTTGGTGATGGTGTTGTTGAGTTCTTCTGTATCCTTGCTGGTTTCTTGCGCAGTTGTTCTTCCAGTTGTTGAGAGGAGGGTGTTGAGGTTTCCAACTGAAGCTTCCACTAATAGCACCTGGCAGGGGACAGAAGGCACCGTCTGGCTACTGCTCCTGGGGGTAGATGTCTAGGCTCCCCACTCAGCCTCCTCTGACACACAGGAAGAGTAATCCTCATTCCTGCTGGGTGGGGACAGGAGCTCCAGCTCCCCTCTCTGCCTCCAGTCATACTTCCGTGGCTGCAGGGTGGGCAGGGAAGGGTTTGAAGAGCTTCTCTACTGATTCTCATGTAGCCTCCACAGGGTGTGGGGGAGGTGTGACCTCTGAGCAGTGCTGAAAGCCCTGACCCCCCACCCCCACCCCCAGGCCTCCTCTGATATCATCCCAGTGGCAGGGAGCTTGGGGCACAATGCAAATTCAGAAATTTAGCACAGTACACACATCTGAAATAAAACTTATGCATTTCAGAAGTGTGCACACTAAAAGGAAAACTGTCATTTTAATAAATGTAACTAAAAGGGTTTTTTTGTTTGTTTTTGCTTTTGTAAAAAAAAATATTTATAACAAATGAGAAGGCCACAACTAATAAAATTATAACCTGGACTAAGATAATCCATATGTTTTGTTTTTGTCCTAAAGAAATAAAAGAACTTTGTATTAGTCAGGGTTCTCCAGAGAAATAGATCCAATAGTATAGTACAGTATATATATTCTGAGGAATTGGTTCACATGATTAGGGCAGCTGAGAGGTCCCGTGATCTGCCGTCTGCCAGCCAGAAAGTCTCACGGCGCCGTTCCAAGGCCTGAGAGTCAGACAGCCAGTGGTGTAGACTCCAGTCAGAGTCTGGGGGCCTGAGAACTGGGAACACTGAGGGTAGGAGAAGATCAATGTCTCAGGGAACCCAACTTTCCTCTACATTTGTGTTCTATTCAGGCCTTCAGGAAATTGCATGGTGCCACCCACACTCAGGAGGGCCATCTGCTGGACTCAGTCTACCAATTAAGTACCCTTGCAGATACACCCAGTGGTCTGGGCATCCCATGGCCCAGTCAAATTGACACAAAATTAACCATCACCATTCTGAAGTTAATTCTGAGAAAAAGGTGGAAACAAAAAACCAAAAGTATAACTTAATGACTGATCATGTTGAATCCCTGACACATCCTGTCTATGGGACAATAAGCACTTCTCCCAATAGCATGCCTCCACGTACGGCATTTTCCGAGTTGTTTCCCGCTGCACTCTGCTCCTCACCTTCTGCCCCCCTACTCCCAAATTCCTCCTTGACATCGTTCCTGCTTTTCCTTTCAGTAAACTCCTTTCCAACTTCTCCAGCTATGAAGGCCAACTCTGTCTTTCAAGGCTCAGCTCTCTGGAAGACATCAAGGGAAAACACCTTGCATGGTGACACACCTTCCGGGCTCCAGCATCGCCAAGTCCCAGCACCTGGGAAACCCTGCTCAAGATACTTCAAGGCTCAGCTCTCTGGAAGACATCAAGGGAAAACACCTTGCATGGTGACACACCTTCCCGGCTCCAGCATCGCCAAGTCCCAGCACCTGGGAAACCCTGCTCAAGATACCGAGCCGGTAAGACTTTTCAACCAGGAAACATAGACAGCAATGCCGACCTCTCTCTCCCCATCTTTCTCTCTGCTTGTCTGTGGTTTTAAGGAAAAATGAAAAGGCTTGTTCATACCTACCTTTGCATAGAACCTATAGTTTTCTAATAAACGTTACTGTTTCTAATGCCCACCTGAAACTTCTCAGCCCTTTTCCAGAATTTTTTTGCATTGCTAGCTTTTTATCTTACTTACTTTACGTTACATGAGCCATGAGAAGGGCCTATTTCATCTATTTGGAGGCTGGTAAACAGGCTGCCTGCCCAGTAAGAAGACTCTCATTCTATGCCTGCAACTTTATCAGTGGAAAGTCATTTACAATTTTAAGAAGAAATTGCTTCTGAATAAAATGAGTCTTCCTAGAAGGGCAAGCACATTACATTCCCCAGCCATCTGTATGTCAGCATCTGGACTTCACTGAGATCCGTGGCCTCCCACATGTGTAGGGACAAATAACTTTGCATAGAAAAGAAACAAGGAGAAGGCTACCAGGATTTCTGGGCAATTCAAAGACAAGTGAGTCAAAGCATGGTTAAGTGGACGGAAGAATGTCTATGAAAGGGAAAACTCAATCTATACTAAAGTCACCCATAGCTTTGTGAGTCTGCAGCATCAGGAGAACGAATAAAGGTCTGTTCTCTCAGCTGTGCCATTCAGGAGGGACAGAATGGTGGCTGCTGGAGTGGCAGGGAACAGATTTCAGGTTGGAGGCCTCCAGGGTCACTCAGGACAGCCGTTCTGCTCAGGGCTGTGCTCCACTTTTTCTTGCTTGTTATTTTTGGGGGGATGAAAGGAGAAAATCATGAAAGTAGCAAAAGATGCAGGCCAGGCTAATGCTTTGCTTTTTTCCACTGTCTCTACATAATGGATCCTCAGGCTTTCTTTCTTTATTTTTCCCTCTGAAGATTGGAAGATGAGATTCATGCAGTACGTGATTGCGTCCCTTATGCATGTAATAGAGAAATTTATATTCATACAACCCAACACAAATCTTTAAGGAAATTGTCATATATTCAGAAATTTCCTTTGGAATGACTCTGTTCAGTAAAAAGAAAACTTAGCATTTTGCTTATGTTTCAGCAGTTAGCAGTACTCATTTAAATGCTTCCATGTAGATGCCAAATGAGGGTTGCTATATAAATGCAGAGCAGTGACAGTGTGCTGCTTTTCTGGTAGTCCTTGCTGTAACACTCCAACACTGTAATAAATACAATTAAAAGACACATTATGTCAGCTATGTATGAACAAAGAGAGTATAAAACTTTCACCATGGCTGTGAGTCACAATTCATCAAGATACCATGTTTCCTGGAACCACAAAGAAAATAAAAGTTACGAAATGCCAAATCCCATGCATTTTCCTCCTAACTGAAGCCTATGCTTGGCTAATCACCAAGGTAACTGACATCCAAAGGCGGGAGAGCTCCACAGAAATAGCTCTAACTCCCAGCAGTGGATTTTAATTCCCTGAATTGAAAGCAAGAGAAGTTGGCTGATGTTCCTTGTTCAACAAAGTGTGGGGATGGCCAGAGCTGGGAAGCCGTGAGCTGTCCTGCCTCACGCCTATCCATGTGCCTTGCTCGGAGCAGGAGGGTAATGCAGGGTTGTGTAAGGTGTTACAAGGAGCTCCTGTTCTGTGGCTAACACGTTCAGTGTTTCTCCAAATGTGGTTCCCAGATTACCGGTAGAATATTCTCTGGTGTTTAATAAAAATGCAAATACTTTAGTCATCTCTTGCAGGAGAGGAGCGCAAGAACCTGCATTTTCATCTTGCTCCCCAGTTAATTCTGATGAACATTAACATTTGAGAGTCAGGGCTGCAGGTAGTAGTGACTAATGATGCTCTGTTAACTCGGCCCTCTGATGAGGTGCTGGCAGGTGGTGAGGGCTCACGGGAACGGGGTTTGCAGAAAATAACCGTTCACCGTGCATGTGAGATATGGGAAAGTGGTCACTCCAAGAACAAGTATTAGAGCAGATATTGTTGATAAGTTTAAGATGAGACTACAACTATAATTATACTTAAAGTTAAACTTTGTTCTTAGGAGAGTTAGCATTTTTAAAAAAGTTCTCAGAAAGAACTTTGAAATATTTTTATCTAAGATCATAGCAAAGGAATGCAGTATTTAAAAACGAAACACTCTTAATTCTTGTGGTACCCTACATAAGCCACATACATAGTAATGAAAGTTTGGAGAAAATAAAATCAATAACAGTGGCAAAGTAGCAGGAGAAATGGACTGAGGGTTGAAAGGAGATTTTCAGTCCAGTTTCTTCCTATCAACCTAAAAAAAAAAAAAAAAAAAAAAAAAAAAAACATTCACAGGACACGCACAGTGATAATTAACTGTGGGAGCATGAGATGGCTTCTCTGAAACTGGTCCTTACCTGTTCAATTTAGTGTTGAACTCTGGCCAGTTCACACTAAAGTTTAATGATTTTATTAACATAGTGCATCAATAGAAACATCATTTTAAGGGACTGGGAACAGGATATACATGAATATAGTCAATGGCCATGAGTGGATATCACCTACTTAGATTTTAAAATTGTCTTTGATGTGGCAAATGTGAAGGATTACTAAAACATAATCATCATTAGACTGAGGAGATCATCAGGTTTAAAACACTAAATTTGGAATAAATCAAGGAAAACAGTACAAAACTTTAAAAAATATTTTATAGAAGATAATACACGTACACTTATAAAATTTGAAAAATATTAAAAAGTAATAAAAAAATAATAAAATAAAAACTCTAACTCCCTTTTCCAGAGGTATCCAAACTTTAATTTATAGATCCATCTCTGTCTATAAAATCTAATTTTGTCCCCCAGGAGCACTGGACACTGCTGTGCATTGTTTTGTGATGCTGTTCTGTTCTCACGTTTGCACCATTTGCTCTCAGGCGATCCCTGCCCTTTCCACGCTGCAGTGCACCAAACGCTACACGCCTCTCAGAGCATCAGCCTCACCTTCCAGAGAGGGCTGGACTCCAGAATGCACTGGCACTTCCAGAAAAATGGAACGCTTTGGCAATAACCTTCCTCCCCTACTCAGGTGGAATCTCCTCCCTGGCTCCATCTTCATCTTACAGATGACTTCATGGTCCTAGTTTATTCCAGGGCAGCTGCCGTGGTTCCCTTTGACCACCTGCCCTCGGCTGCCAGGGTCCAGGGGTCCCTTATCCTCCCTTTATCCTGCAGCCTTGGGGAAGGTGGTTGCTTCCTGCTCTGAATTGTCTCTGGTTATCTCACTATTCCCTGTCTGTCTCCTCAACTGTTTCTGTGTAACCAATTCCTTGTAATCTTTTTCTTCCCCTTGAAAATTTAATGTGATTTCTTTTTCCGACTGGCTCCTCAGTGACCTCCTCCATGCCTGATTTCTTGCTTTGTCTACTCCTGCCTTGGTGCTCACAGCTCAGGTGCTCCCACCTGCTATGCAGCTCAAGAGAGGTGGGGCTAGACGGTGCTCAGCGCTGCTCAGGCTTCCCGAAGAGAGAGAGAGTACAGCGCTCGCTCGGAGGTGCAAAGGAATGCAAAGAGAACGACACCGGGACTAGGAAGGCTGATGGATGGAAACGGACAGAGTGATAAGAACTATTCATTCTAGAAAAACAGAGTGTGAGAGAGATACCATCTAAGCCCATAAGATGAATCATGCGGCTACAGCAGAGTGCATCTCAGCATCCTTGGCAAGGGTGTGCTGCTTTCTGGTTAGAGAAAGAAGAAATAAAAAGAAATAGGACCCTGAACTGTAGGCTGAAAATGTAGAAATTGCAATTCTTCAATGCTCCTCAGCTCAAGCCAGAATCGGGAAGTGAAGAGAAACACGCCCGTGAGCGGCAAACCATGTTACATTGGTGGAAGAGTCGTTCGTGGCATCATGTAGACCCCTACGCAGAGTTCATATGCCTGATTTCCTTCCCTATTATTCTTAACTACGGAGAGACTATCCATAATCTACATACAAAACACAACATCAGAATTAGATGACTTTCCAAAGCTTGCATGCTCTACCTTGTTAGGCATATGTTAAGTTCAAATCAAATTGCTAATTATATTATCACACAATTAACATATTTTTGATGTGGAGATCCACATTTCCATGTGCATGCAGTGCTGGGAGTTTAAGTCCCTCTAACAAAGCCACCCGTAGTAACTATTCAGGCAATTGGGGATATCCCAGATCATAGCACGGATAATCGACATGCATGTATTTCTGCCAGTATTGCTATTTGATTTGTATAGAGGTGTGGGTATGTATATTATGAATCCATCCATCTGTCTGTCTGTCATCTGTCTATATACTGTATTTGATTTATATATCTATGTCTATGCCTATTGATTGGTTTATCTATTGACCTCACACCCAATTTGAGTACACAATAGCTGTACTTCGTTGCTTTAACAACATCCAGATATACGGCCATAAGTACTTTTATGCAGTTTCTCCCCGATCCTCTAAGTCAGGAGAAGGGGTGATTCACGAGACCCTCCTTCCTCCTCTGTATTGTCTGGCTAGTTTGGGAGACTCTGTACACTGGTTTTTGATTCCCAGGAGGAAGCACAAAAGGTGGGGATGGGCCGGACGATGCAGGAGAGACATCCTGCTGTGGCAGCATGAGCTGTTCCGTGTCAGCCCATGAAAGCAGAGAGCACAGAATGTATACGTCTTTGGTGAACAACAGGGATGTGGTCACGTTTCATCTGGTCCATGCACCAGAACTATGTCAAACCTGCCCAGGGGACATGTGGGGAGTCTGGGGACCATGGAGTGCAGTGAACAGAGTCTGTGTGGAATGAACCCCAGAAACCAGGGTCAAGGGGGAGCAGCCAGCCAGAAGAAAGAGCAACCCCCACATCATGGGAAGGGCATCAAATGTCCCCAGTGGAGGAGCCACTGAGGGACACATGAAAGCACCCAAGCGAGAGTTAGCATCATACATGTAACGGCACGGCATGTGTCGACCACATTGTGACAGCAACAGACAAGCAAGTCCTGTCCTCTCCATGTCCCCAGCAGGAGCAAGTGAAGGTGGAGTGAAAAGGAAGAAAAAAGGACTCTCTAGGCCACCACACAGCACCTGTATTACAGGCATGGGGGATGAAACTCTCAGTTAAGTGTGTTGTCTTAAAACTACATTGAGATACCACCTCACTCCAGTCAGACTGGCTATAATCAAAAAGACGGGGAATAACAAATGCTGGTGAGGGTGTGGGGAGAAGGGAACGCTCCTGCACTGTTGGTGGGACTGTAAAGTAGTACAACCACTATGGAAAACAGTATGGAGGTTTCTCAAACAACTACAGATAGATCTTCCATATGATCCAGCAATCCCTCTTCTGGGTATATGTCCAGAGGAATGGAAATCATCATGTCGAAGGGATACCTGCACTCCCATGTTCATTACAGCTCTGTTCACAATAGCCAAGACTTGTAACCAACCTAAATGTCCATTGATAGATGATTGGATTAGGGAACTGCAGTATACATATACCAGCAAGCGAGAGTTAGCATCATACATGTAACGGCACGGCATGTGTCGACCACATTGTGACAGCAGCAGACAAGCAAGTCCTGTCCTCTCCATGTCCCCAGCAGTAGCAAGTGAAGGTGGAGTGAAAAGGAAGAAAAAAGGACTCTCTAGGCCACCACACAGCACCTGTATTACAGGCATGGGGGACGGAACTCTCAGTTAAGTGTGTTGTCTTAAAACTACATTGAGATACCACCTCACTCCAGTCAGACTGGCTATAATCAAAAAGACGGGGAATAACAAATGCTGGTGAGGGTGTGGGGAGAAGGGAACGCTCCTGCACTGTTGGTGGGACTGTAAAGTAGTACAACCACTATGGAAAACAGTATGGAGGTTTCTCAAACAACTACAGATAGATCTTCCATATGATCCAGCAATCCCTCTTCTGGGTATATGTCCAGAGGAATGGAAATCATCATGTCGAAGGGATCCCTGCACTCCCATGTTCATTACAGCTCTGTTCACAATAGCCAAGACTTGTAACCAACCTAAATGTCCATTGATGGATGATTGGATTAGGGAACTGCAGTATACATATACCAGGAACACTACTCCACCATAAAAAAAGAATGAAATACTCTCATTTACAACAACATGGATGAACCTGGAGAAACTTATGTTGAGTGAAATAAGCAAAGCAAAGAGGGATAAAGACCTCATGTGCTCACTCATATGTGGGAGCTAAGAGAGAAAGGAAGGCAGGAAAGAAAGACCACAGCAGTGCCGTGGACTTACAGAGGGAGAGAACATTCCTAGGGCTACAAAGCAGAGTTGGGGGGAGAGGGGGAAGGGGAGAGAGGTTGGGGGATAACTGGGTGGGGACACGGGGTACAAAAGCAATTTCTGGTAACTTGTATCTCATGAATATTCATAATAAAAAACAGAAATTAAAAAAAAAAAGAAATCCTCAATTATTGAACTGAGACTGTGAGTGCCAATTAAAGCAAACAAAGGACTTTCTATTCCTAGAGAGAGACCAGAAATATCACTGAAACTTATGTCCGGTTTCAAAGAAAAGACTATCCTCGCTAAACATATTTTAAAAAGCAGTGCAAGGCAACAGTAAAATTGACCCTGATTACATCCTTTGAGTTGTGTCGTTCAACTACCAGGCACAAGAAGAATAAACATCTAAAAACGATCCAGAAGGTCTGGTTTTTAAAAGAGAAAGCAAAGTTTATTCTTCGACTAAGAAGAAATAAGTTGGAGATAGAAATGTCTAAAAGGACGTTTCATGAACAACTGATAGAGCATCCACCAGGCCGTTACTTTAGGTCTATCGTTACCAGGTCAAGTCAGAAAAATCACACTTAATTTTGAACAGTGTTACTAGAGAAGCAAAAAGGATAACTGAGGCAGTTAGTATTCTTCTAAGTAAAAATATCCCTTCATTCCTTTATTGATCACTAGTACTTACCCATGACTTAGTGTTAGAAGACTATTGAATTAACCCAGGAGAGCAAGGGGCGTGATAGGAACTAGGGTACTGGATAAGAAAGGGTGCATTTGGGGCCGGCCCGTGGCTCACTCGGGAGAGTGCGGTGCTGATAACACCAAGGCCGTGGATTCGGATCCCACATAGGGATGGCTGGTTCGCTCACTGGCTGAGCCTGCTGCTGACAACACCAAGTCAAGGGTTAAGATCCCCTTACCGGTCATCTTTAAAAAAAAAAAAAAAAAAAAGAAAGGGTGCATTTGGATTCAAGAAATAAATAGGAAAGAGAGTACCTTGTACTTGGGAGTTAATTAGATTTCTGATTTTGCCATGAATTGAAAGGTGGGGCAAATATGAACATCAGTTTTATTTATTTACGTTTCTGAAGTGAGTTGAGAGGGAGTAGAGAGTGTTTGAGAGTTGGCTAGGGAATTTAGCTTTATTTTGCTTCTGTTGAATTTAAGATGCCATTCAAATGGAGATATTTAAAGATGATATGTGGATCTGAAACCCACAGGAAATAGTTAGACTGGAGATCTGGGACTGGGAGTCATCTTACTTGAGAAAGTGAGCCGTGAGAGTCGATAAGCTCCTACCCTGAGAAACATCATATTTACAGAATGGAAGTAAATTCATGCATCAGTCAAATTTATAATTCCTTTCCCTATGATGTAATTTATTTTTTTTTTTACTGACTGGTAATGGGATTGCAACCCTCGGTGTTGCGCCCGCACCGCGCTCAGC
>NW_007731276.1:123982-125113 GCF_000696425.1 Galeopterus variegatus | reverse complement strand
CCACATGGGATCCGACCCCTCGGCGGGAGCGCCACCGCGCTCCCAAGTGGCGCACTCTCCATTGCGCCACTGGGCCGGCCCTCCCTATGATGTAATTTACATGATGCAAAATATAATCCTTACAAAAGAAGCAGCTGGAATGCACAGGTTATAAAAATGCCAAACTTTTAAATTAAACCCTTGAATTCAATATATCATATCAGAATATATATAAAGATTGGATTTTAGCAAAATTACTAAATAATCATTTAAAACAAATATGAGTGGGTCCAATCATTTTTCATGGCTAGTTTCAGTTTTCTATTTTACACTTGCTGAAAAGGGTCTCGGTTTCTTGTGTAGTGGTAAATAGATTTCTAAATATAATCAAAATTTGTAAGCAGAGGCTTCTGTTTTTTTACTTTTCCTTTAAGTGATTCTGTCTAATAGTTTTGCTTGTTTTCCTTCTGGTTTACTTTAAGCTGAAAAATATTAATTAATAAGGAAAGATTTTAGGAACATATGGTAATGTTGTTAACAATCCTTACCTAGACATCTAATTTGGATACTGACATTCCCTTGAAACTGACACAGCAGAAATATGAAAATGCCTCCTTTCAAGGAAAAAAAACAACTACCAATAGACTAACAGTAGAACATAAATATTCTAGGAAATCTAAAGTTCCATGTTTTTAACTTTCTATCAGCCCATTAAAGCAACAGAATGTACTAAATCTCTGAAGAAACAGTAAGATTCCCTAAGCGAGATCCTGAATTCTCTCTTCTGACAAAATCTGGATAAGGAATGGTTGGTTGTGTCTCCTGCAACAATTTCTGCCAAAGGTGAAATTAATGTAAGTGACAGGCCAACAGGAGCCTGGTGGAGCTAATTTTCATTTTTCAAAACGTCTGCTCAAGAGGTGAACAAATACAGATGTAAATTAAGCTCTTTCTGTGCAGGTCCAAACATCGTTGTCAAATGACCTTTAATAGCATCCGTTCGGCTTAGACCAGACAGATTTGATTGTTATGTCTGGGGATTCTGCCTGGAGAAAGGAAAGAGAGAAGTAAATGGAAGCCGTCCTATTGATTTGTTCATCCTCTTTGTCTTTTGATTTAACGGTTCACTTTGAGAGTCTTCTTGGGTACATC
>NW_007731276.1:121163-122939 GCF_000696425.1 Galeopterus variegatus | reverse complement strand
AATATGTATATAAATTTCAGAGAACGTTTTAATTTTCTTAAGGGAAATAATATTGAAAAAACCTTTTCAAAATGTGCAGTAAAATTTCACACACCTGTATGCTTGATTGAAATATTAGTTAAAAAACCAAATGGTAAAGAACATTATTTTTCACAAAATTCTCTTTAATCAAGATAGACAGCTACTTATCACAAAAGCAACCCTTATATTCGGCAAAACACAGAATGTCACATTAACACAATTAAAACATTTATCCACATGTTTTCTTTTCTAATATTATAGTTTCCGTAGATAGAGAAATATCTCATTTTTCTGCACTTATCTTCCACTGAAGTCTTTCCAAATATAACTTGAGTGGCTACATCTTTCTTATTCTCTACTGAAGTGATACTATTAACATCATGATATATAAAAATAAATATTCTCACACAATTTATACAACATTGCTTTATGTAATATGGGCAATTTCATAAGATATAAAAATTAACAATATTTTTAAGTAATCAAGGACATTTTGCCACTTACTTAATCTGAGCAAGTCAATTGGGCCACCAATATCCTCATCTGAAAGTATGGCAAGTTGATTAGATGATCCTTAAAATATTTTCTGTTCTTCAATATCTTCAATGAATAAGTTCAAAAATTTGCTAAATACTGTGGCATTGAAGACCTTCAGCTATTTTGGGGAAGATGTAACCCACATATTTGAATCAATGTGTAAAAATAACCATACCTGCATTGATTGCTTGCCTACCACTTACCCTTCAGAACAAGTTTACGAGGTTCACAATTATATGTTCTTTAATTATAAATTTCATGGGTGCTGTGGGCCAAATGTGCCCCCCAAAAGTTCATGTATTGGCAACTTGACGTTCACTGTAACAGTGTCATGAGGGTGAGAAATCAGTAATGGTATTTGAAAGGTGGGGCCATATAGAGGTGATTGGATTGTGTGGACTGTGCCCTTGTGAATGGATTGGTCCATTCATGGAGTCATGGGTGTGTTCTGATGGCTTCATAAGGAGGGCAAGCGAGAAGGTCAACTCTCTCTAGCTCATGCCATTTCTCTCATGATGTGCTACCCTGAGTTACTGCAGAGAGCCCCTACCCAGAAGAAGGCTCCCACTGATGTGTTCTCTCGACCTTGGACTTCCCTGCCTCCAAAACTGTAAGGAAAAAATTTCATTTATTCCTAAATTCCCCAGCTGCAGGTATTCTTTTATAACCAAGAGGAAATGGACTAATGCAATGGGTGTGGCAACTGAGAGTCCTTGTCCTCTTGAGAGTCACACAGAGTGGAGGTAAAACTCAAACCCAGGCTGGGTGGGCCCCAGTGCCTCTTCTCTTTCCAGTATACCACACCAATTCTATGAGAACAGACAACAAACGCTTTAAGAATTTCACACATGACATGGTGGAAAGAGAAAAATATAGGGGACTTGAGAAAAATGAGACAGTGTTGCCACCTACTATTCTGTAGTGTGTTGAATAGTGTTCCCACAATTCATGCCCATCCAGACCCACAGAATGTGACCCTATTTGGCAAGAGGGTCTTTGTAGATGTAATTAGTTAAATAAAGATGAGGTCATACTCGATTAGGGTATAAATCCTTATAAGAAGAGGAGAGGACACACAGAGACAGACACACATAGCTCATGTGATGGAGGCAGAGACTGGGGTGATATGTTTACAAGCCATTTGTTGGCAACCACCGGAAACTAGAAGAGAGGCTTGGATCAGCTTCTCCCTCAGTCTCCAGAAGTAACCAATACTTG
>NW_007731276.1:115482-120091 GCF_000696425.1 Galeopterus variegatus | reverse complement strand
TAGGAAAACAGAAATAGTAATATTTACACACAAAGATATGGTGCAAATGCCTCAGAAGTACTTTGTAAATTAGAAAATCCTATGCAAGCATCAGGCATTATTACTGAAGAGGGCAGGGAGAGATCAAAAACGTTTATAGTAAGCCAGGAACTTAATCCTTCGGAAGATGGATAAGATTTGGAAAGACAGAGGAAATGGGCATCCCATGTGAGAGAACCCACATGAGCAAAAACAGAGATGGAAAGTGCAGGGGTCACTAAAAATCGAATCAAACGTGGTAAAGAAATTCTACAATTTATATGTTAAAACTGTTTACTTCTCTTAGGGCCAACAAATACTTTATTAGTTCCCTGGGGCTGCTGCAACGAATAACCACAAACTGCGTGGCTCGAAAGAGGAGAAATTATTCTCTCACCATGCTGGAGGTGAGAGCTCTGAAATCTGGCAGGCTGCACCCTGAGGGCTTTAGGGGAGGATCTTTCCTTGACTGTTCCTGCTTCTCGTGGCTCTGGGCTTGGCTATGGCTGCATGACTCCAGTCTCTGCCTCTGTGGTCATGCAGCTTTCCCTTTCCTGTCTGAAATCTCTCTCCGCCTCACTCTTATATTGATACTTCCCATAGAAAGTAGGCTTTGGATTTACAGCCTACTCAGATAATCCAGAATGATCTCCTCATCCCCAGACTCTTAGCCTAATTACAAATACAAATACCCTTTTCCAAATATGGTCATGTTCACAGTCTCCCTGGATGAGGATCTGGACTTATCTTTTTGGGGGCCACCATTCAACCCATTACGATACTTAGGAATTTAGGGAGAGAGGGAGCCAAAACACAGGCACATAATCTTAGTTATAAGGAGAATATCACCAACTAGATGTGTATAAACCATTCAGGCCAGCCACAATGAGGTACTCATCTAAGATCCAAAGGGAACCTCTTCATGCTAAAATAAATGATCATAACAAACAACTTTCATGCAAAGATCTTATGACCAGACAATAGACAAGAGTCATAAATGTAGGTGTCATATACTGTACAACTATTAATGTTGACCTATATTTTCATTAATTCAATTTTTACTTCCTCGGAGACTGCTTTACCAT
The DNA here is from genome assembly GCF_000696425.1 of Galeopterus variegatus. Lineage (NCBI taxonomy): Eukaryota > Metazoa > Chordata > Mammalia > Dermoptera > Cynocephalidae > Galeopterus > Galeopterus variegatus. The sequence continues at coordinate 118,988 of NW_007731276.1, read as the reverse complement.
CTCCTAATGTATTCACTTTTCTCACAACAAAATTTAGTAACTTCAACATGCTATTTCTTACTAGAGTTGGTTTAGAATCACCTTAAGTGAAATTCAACTCTTCTAAGAGCCAATGTACCTGCCAAACCATAATTCTTCTTTCTTCAAGATTCTTAATATTAATAGCCAATAAAATTAGACACACTTCTGGATTTAATGCTTATCCACTATTTAAATCACCAGTAGAAGTTTAACAGAAACCTCTAAAACAGGTAATTCCATATGATTGAAGCTTTGATAAAACAAATAATCAACCAACAACAAAAAAAAGAACAAACCTCACAAGCACTCTTNCTTTGATAAAACAAATAATCAACCAACAACAAAAAAAAGAACAAACCTCACAAGCACTCTTTAATTCATAGCCATGCTTATTAATGAGCCCCTGTTAATATTTCATGCACAGACTCTTCCCATTTACTTTAAAATATTTCTGTAATGGAGATTGGAAAATACACCATACTCCTATGAGTAATGAAAAATTCAAATGTGTTTAGGAAAAATCTTCAGCTGTAATTTAAATAATGTTGCTTAAACATTTCTGAAAGGACCTCTGAGCCTCTGCTGCAGACAACATTCAGCAGTGTGGCAGAGTTTCCTAGCTGGAGCTCTCAGGAGAGGTCTGTCCATCCAGGTGAGGGCCAGATGTTAGCATCATCACCAGCAATAATAATGATCCTTCCTGAGATGAAATACATTTTCACTAAGAAGACCAGGTAAGCCCATTGTGGAGGAGCAAGTGGTGATGAGAGATGGGCTCTGGCCTATCCATCTGGCCAAAGAAAAGGCTTCAAACCCACCCCAGAACACCAGAGCCACTGAGCTCTCCCTTGGGGTCAACTTTATTGCCAAAGATCCATTCAGAAGTGTTCATCCTATTGCTCAAAATAGACTCTTCATGTTGATTTGGAATCAATTAACTGTTTCTGCATCTCTTGATTTATAAAATGCAGAATGTGCTGCTGGCTTTTGTTGAAAATGCAATAGTTCAAAATTTAAGTGTACATAGGCACGTATGATGACTCAAAGGGCATGTGGCCTGACATGCTGCCACCGATCTCACATGATCTATACCGTAACATGTGAATGAGTCCGCAGGGAGTCCTTTGGCTAAGACGCATTAGTACCTCTCAGTGAAATGGAAGATTTTTAAAAAACCACAAAAATGACTGCAATTATGGAACTCTTGCTTAAAAAATAAAGGTATTTTTAAAGGAAAGTTCATGATTCCACAGAGGTTTTGGCTATATACCATCTAATCAATTGGTGTTCTCTGTTTTTCTTTATTTCTATCAGAACTCAGTGAAATAATTATATTAATTCAAACTATTAGTCGTTTTCTAAATTTTCTAAAAATGATTTTAGAAATTTTCTAAAAACAATTTAAATTTAAATTTTAAGTGCCTGTAATTTTAAAACCAAAAGTAAAATAACTAAAAAACTATTACTCCAAAGCATATTTCCACTCATTGTAATGCATTTAGCATTTACTGAACATCTAGTTCATTTTCAACACACAATGTGAACAGACTTATTAGGCGGGTATGTACCTACTTACAATAGCTTCCATGAAACTTTTAGGAAAATAATTTCTCAAAATCATTACATCTTATTGCAAATTTTAAAATAATTTCTATAAATCCAATAAACATTTATTATGAAGAAAATATAGATTGAAAAATCTGAATACAAGACTAAAAGATTCCTGTCTTAATAAAGAATATTTAAAGGCTAAATCACTCAAAGATAGGAGAAAATTAATAACTCCTCAAGAAAATATATGAGTATAAATAAAGTTTTCTATTGATTTCCTTTCCATATCTGATTGACCACAGAAACCATCTCATGACACCATTCTGCTATAGTTTTTCACAAAGAGCATCATTGACCTGCCACATCATTCATATGAGTTTCCTATCGGCCTGTTCTCTTCTCTTGGCTTCTGTAATAAATCTCTTTCTACTACCTTCTTTCTTCCCTCTTCTCCATGCTCTTCCTGGGTGAAATCACCCACATACCTTGTTTCTAAAAACACCCAACCTCTTTTACCTCAGCATCAAATATTTACAGCAACATATTAGGATTTCCATTTGAAAAATTCAAATTTAGAACATGTAAAACTGAGCAGCATACTTCCAAACTGCTCCCTTCTCCAGGATTTTTCCTGGCTGACACAATACAATCCTAATACACCCATAACACGACGTGGGTGGACATGGTTGGGTGGTACACCAAATCCATCCTGGTGGCCTTCCTGCATGGCAGAGACTGAAAAGCAAGAAAGTGGCCTTCCAAGATTTCTTTGCAGCATGACTTGCTTGTTCTGCTTCTGCCAGTCTGGTACCATCACCCAATATTTAGAAGGCCAAAGTAGTAGAGGACACACCACTGTTGCTTCTGCTGGTTTACCTGGCATGCCTGTCCTGAAGGTGCTTGCTTTGTCTCTGCAGGGAAGATCTCCAGGTCTAGTCACTAGCTGCTTTGATGCTGAGTGCCCACACATGGACATGTTACATGTATAGCTGGGAACAGTAACTGAGAAGGAGGCTTTCTGATTAAACATGAGGTCGTAGCTATCTTGGGAGCTATGTCCTAGGGTGTGGTTTTAAGGCCATTCCTAAAGTTCAACTTAGAGTCTCTCAATCATTATTTTTCTTGCACTAAAATTTTTTTCTGCTCAAATAGTAAATCTGTCCCATGCAACCGAATCCCGAGTAATACACATGCCATACACTTTCAAAACTCTATGTGTTTACTAGAATGACCACCTGTCTTTAATAATTAGTGAGCTCTAACTCACTCTTTAAGTCCTAGGTCATACTATGCCTCCTCTGGAAAACAATTTCTACACTTTTATTTTGCCAAATAATTGCTTCCTTCTCTACGGCAATATATAAATTTGTTAATATTATTATATTGGTAATATTAGTATATCAATATTAATATTTGTTAATTTGNTGACCCTATTTGGCAAGAGGGTCTTTGTAGATGTAATTAGTTAAATAAAGATGAGGTCATAGTCGATTAGGGTATAAATCCTTATAAGAAGAGGAGAGGACACACAGAGACAGATACACATAGCTCATGCGATGGAGGCAGAGACTGGGGTGATATGTTTACAAGCCATTTGTTGGCAACCACCGGAAACTAGAAGAGAGGCTTGGATCAGCTTCTCCCTCAGTCTCCAGAAGTAACCAATACTTGATTTTAGACTTCTATCCTCTAGAATTGTGAAAGAATAAATTTCTGTTGTTTTAAGCCACCCAGTCTGTGTACTGTTACTGCAGCCCCAGGAAACTAATGTTCAGCTTTCCAATCTTTGATGAATCATTGAACTTCACCAAGGCTTACTTAACTGAAGTAAGTTAAGTAAGAAATAGTAATACAGAAATTACTATTTCTGTAATAGGAAAACAGAAATAGTAATATTTACACACAAAGATATGGTGCAAATGCCTCAGAAGTAC
>NW_007731276.1:110365-111869 GCF_000696425.1 Galeopterus variegatus | reverse complement strand
TAAAATTTGATCTCGTTAAGAAGACAAGAATAATACTGAATATGATGGGGTTAACAGGGGGTGGAGAATACAAGAAAACAGTGAGTGGATTAGAAAAAATAACCTAAACAGAGGTGTTGTATAGGGGAGTCATGACAGATAAGTCCTGGTAAAAAAGATTTTGATCAGCTTGGAGAAGACTGATATTTGCTTAGACTAAGGAGAGTGAACATTTTTATATAGGTAAGAACCATGTTTTACAAACCTGGTTAGAGAATCAGCAGAGATCTGAGAGCAGCTTTCTTTCTTAGGCTGACATGCTTAAAAAATACTTTATTACTAAAAGCTATAATCAGGACAGGCAAACTCAGATGGTCCGTGTTTGTTAGCATTTTGAAAAAATATTCCCAAATTTATAGCAGAGCTCTTTGTATTCAATCCAGGGCTCCTTTGCTCATGTTAAGTTATAATTCTGGAAACATTACGAGGATCACACAGCATGCTTCATCACCCATTCTGAAGATGTTGAGTCCTTATCAGGCCAGAAGAAGAAAATAGCTCAGAAAGGGAAATTTTGTGGGTTGTTCATCCAGCTTTCATTTGTCAAAATAATACACCTTAAAACATCGAAAACTCTAAAACTTGCCCCAAGGCCCCTGGCTCATTAGTGTGTATGATAAATTATGCAGTTCTCTCAACTTACCCTTCCTGCGTAGTGCATTACAGTAAATGCAGAGCCTTGATCTCTGAGGGCAACGTTCCCATTCCCGTCTTTAACGGGGGAATACACTGCATTTGTGTTTGAGGATTCTAGGAGACTTTGCAGCTTTCTTGGAAGGTTTGGTTCCACTGACCAAACCATTTGACTTTCTTCATCCAAGACAGACAGAAATCCAGATGGCTTCTGAAAGTTAAGAAGAAATAGAGAATTTTATCTTTTATTACTTAGTGTGGTACTTTTGTCCCTGTTCATGCAAGCTCTTTTGTATTTTTATTATATTCATGTAGAAATTCAGAAAATGAATCAGTCTTTAAACACACGTCTATTTTTTCTCACTGTTTTACTCCCGCCACCTAGCAGAGCTCTGATATAAATTAGGTCCTCGATAGTATTTATTAAATAGATGAACAAATAATGAAAAAATGTATTTTAGTGTTAGTAAAACACTGGGGTTGTTTAAAAATTGCATTCTCATCTTAATTAAAAAAGTAAAATTTTCAACTAGGATAGATGTCATTTTTCTTGACTAAAACTCATATGAAGTACTTCATACTTATCACGAGACCAGAAACTTATCAAAACATAAAACTGACAGTGATGCTAAGTCATAACACTTGTGGCAAAATTCCATTCAGCAGGAAGAAGAAATGACTCTGATATTCTAGTATTTAGACCTAAAAAAAAAAGAAAATTTGAAGCTATGACTTATAAAACTTAAATTAGAAGTCTGATAGTTTTTAACTGCCAAACAAGAAAACTAAAATATCACACACACACACACACACACACACACACACACACACA
>NW_007731276.1:96679-109517 GCF_000696425.1 Galeopterus variegatus | reverse complement strand
TAGACAAGAGTTGAACAACTTTTTACCTAGTACAGTTGATCTTTGTGTGTGTGTGTGTGTGACCAGTAAGGGAATCAGAACCCTTGGCATGGTGTCGCCCGCACCGCGCTCAGCCAGTGAGCACACTGGCCATTCCTATATAGGATCCGAACCCACAGCCTTGGTGCTCCCAGCGCTGCTGTGCTCCCAGCGCCACACTCTCCCGAGTGAGCCACAGGGCCGGCCCTGATCTTTTCTTTTAGGTCTCCTAGGAATGTTTGTCTGTTAGCATATCAAATCTATCTTTTTGAATAAGGTAATTAATACTATTTCTTTACATTAATCTGTCAAATATCTTAATTCTTCACACCAGCTCAGTGCACTTTTAGCTATGAATACCATAAAAATAATTCTTTTTAGGAAGTGAAGAGATATATATTCACCCTGTAGTGATTTCAGTTTGCATTTTGACCTGAGGTTACCAAACCATAATACCAAAGACTTTTATAATGTCATTTCTTTAACAAATAGAAGGTCATTTCTTTTTGTCTTAAATATTTCAGTTGTTTTAAGCCCTTCAGAGTCTCCTACTGATACTGAAGAAAATCCAAAGACAACACACAGTTGTCTGAGTGCTGCGAAGAGAGAGATCACTCCCTTGCCACACACAGGGGGTAGAAGTTAATTATGCCAGCAATGGGAAAGACACAGCCCTGGGGGTTCCCAGACCAGAGGGCATTCTTTTGGAGCTATTGGATAACTATGACAGCCCTCTCCAGAATGAGAAACCGAACAGCCTCCCTGGGGAGGAAAGGATAGAAGGACAAAAGAACTGGAGAGCAGCCGTAGGAAGGAATTGGGAATGCCTGTGAAAAGCAAGTTCACCACCTCCAGAAGTCACCCAAGGTCAGCACTACCTGCAAAGACTTTCATTACCAATAGAAAAATGTTTTTCAATAAGGAAATTTGGAGAAGAAAGTCCCTTACTAGGAATACCAGCCAGCCCAACAGTCAGTTTCGTACAATACATGGCAAGAATCTCCGAGTGGCCAGGAACCCCATGAAGAGCCCCTATGAAGAGCCCAGAGGTGAGGAAATAAAGACGTATATAGCTCTCTACTAGGAATACCAGCCAGCCCAACAGTCAGTTTCGTACAATACATGGCAAGAATCTCCGAGTGGCCAGGGACCCCATGAAGAGCCCCTATGAAGAGCCCAGAGGTGAGGAAATAAAGACGTATATAGCTCTCCAAAATGGATAGCAAGAAACTTTAAAAGAAACAGTCTATTTGAGGAGTTTGCCAAGGACTGGTCCTGTCTGTGGTGTTTTTAAAATCAAGCAATACTTTATTTCAATTCATAGCAACCTATCTGCTAAAGAGTTAGTAAAATGTTGATGTCATGATAGTATAAGTGGTTGCCCGCATCTATCAATCTGCACAGCCTGTCGTGACACTTGCTCTCTACGTATCATTACATGTCCACACACAAACATCTACACAAGCACATTCAGACAAGCTCTTGATGTACAAATAGGGTATTTCAAGGCTGTCTCCAGGTACGTTCATGTTTCAGGGGCCGTGACCGACCTCCTCTTTGGGGGTGAGAATGTTCATTTGGTAAAGCATTTAATGGGTGTTTCAGTAATTCAAAGACAAGGCTTCAAATTAATGTAAGGGAAGAGATCAATTCATAAAGAGCTAAATAACTCTGCTCTAAAAAGCAAGATGACTTCTCCAAGGATAAGGTGGCTGGTTACTAGCAAGATTTTTTTTTAAGCATTATAATTTGTATTGTCTCCAATTTTTTTTTTTAAACCTTGTGTGTTATGTTTTCTGGATGTATGAAATAAAGCCATGAAAGAGTAGTGATAATCAGCCTTCTAGACTTTGAACACTTGCCACAGTGTTTAGAAAAGATAATAGGACATGGGAAATGAGTCAAAAGAAAAGGAAGAAATGATTTTATTTCTTTCATTAGTAAAGGTTTAGGAGAGGCTGAATGGTTCTATTGCATGTGAAACGTTATCATATGCAGTTTCAATTAAATGCCAAAAGGCATAAAATACTAGAGCACAGCAAAATGTACCAGACACTTTCAGAATTTGGTAAGAATCTGGATCAACCCCTCCCCTTGCGTAACACCAATATACAATCATTGAGATATGAAAATGGCCTATGCAAATATCTAAATGTTGGTGAGTAGTGAAGGATTATGGATTATTAGAAAGGAAGAAGTAAGTGCACTTTGTATTGTAGACTATATGCTTGCCTGATATATAAAGATTTACAATTTTTACAGACCAAACTGGAAGTTTCACCCTGGATTTGTGCAATATTTGCCAATTTCATGGGTGTCAGATAGAAATGGCAGTTAGAAATGCCCACCGTTATTTCCAACTCTTAGTGATGAGGTCCCACTATTGAAATAATCATTCCAAAGACAAAACCTCAAGGATGATAACCAAAGAGAGAAGTTCCTTCATTGTGAAGACCACTGCTTAGCAGTCAAGGACAGAGCTAAGATGAGGGTGGTGGGTGCCCGAGGCTTTACGTATGCAGTTAAGTGTACAGTCTTGCAAGTTTGAAGAAATTTTTAAACTTAAATAGGTAAATTAGGTACTATGGGTGTCATGATGAGGGAGGGCTTTCTTTAGGAAGGGGGCTTCTGCTGTAATTTAGAAAAAAGAACGTGGACAAGTTGGTAGAATAAACAAGAGTATGTTACAATATTAGAAAAATGCACAAAATAAAGCAGTTTAGAAATCTACCTCTACAGTAGCAGAGGGCAGAGAATGAACTATTGTGCTCTCCACATAGTTGAATGGTGTCTATTTTAAACAATGTTCAAGCGTCTAGAGAGATTATGGTAAATCCATATAATGTCTTCCCATATTAGTAAATAGGCATTGCTGTTTACATGAAGGGCTTTTGCTTATAGGACAAAGATATTGCATCAAAAATCTTTTTCATTGTAATGTAAAACAACTAAGAAAATTATAAACACCTGAAGATGCCCCCAGACTCTTAATTTAATCAAATATTACACATGTGTGTATACGTTTTTCCTGCCAATTTTTCCAAATTTGAATTTTTGAAACTTTGAAAACAAAAAAGATTCTNAGACTTTCATTACCAATAGAAAAATGTTTTTCAATAAGGAAATTTGGAGAAGAAAGTCCCTGACTAGGAATACCAGCCAGCCCAACAGTCAGTTTCGTACAATACATGGCAAGAATCTCCGAGTGGCCAGGAACCCCATGAAGAGCCCCTATGAAGAGCCCAGAGGTGAGGAAATAAAGACGTATATAGCTCTCCAAAATGGATAGCAAGAAACTTTAAAAGAAACAGTCTATTTGAGGAGTTTGCCAAGGACTGGTCCTGTCTGTGATGTTTTTAAAATCAAGCAATAATTTATTTCAATTCGTAGCAACCTATCTGCTAAAGAGTTAGTAAAATGTTGATGTCATGATAGTATAAGTGGTTGCCCGCATCTATCAATCTGCACAGCCTGTCGTGACACTTGCTCTCTACGTATCATTACATGTCCACACACAAACATCTACACAAGCACATTCAGACAAGCTCTTGATGTACAAATAGGGTATTTCAAGGCTGTCTCCAGGTACGTTCATGTTTCAGGGGCCGTGACCGACCTCCTCTTTGGGGGTGAGAATGTTCATTTGGTAAAGCATTTAATGGGTGTTTCAGTAATTCAAAGACAAGGCTTCAAATTAATGTAAGGGAAGAGATCAATTCATAAAGAGCTAAATAACTCTGCTCTAAAAAGCAAGATGACTTCTCCAAGGATAAGGTGGCTGGTTACTAGCAAGATTTTTTTTTAAGCATTATAATTTGTATTGTCTCCAATTTTTTTTTTTAAACCTTGTGTGTTATGTTTTCTGGATGTATGAAATAAAGCCATGAAAGAGTAGTGATAATCAGCCTTCTAGACTTTGAACACTTGCCACAGTGTTTAGAAAAGATAATAGGACATGGGAAATGAGTCAAAAGAAAAGGAAGAAATGATTTTATTTCTTTCATTAGTAAAGGTTTAGGAGAGGCTGAATGGTTCTATTGCATGTGAAACGTTATCATATGCAGTTTCAATTAAATGCCAAAAGGCATAAAATACTAGAGCACAGCAAAATGTACCAGACACTTTCAGAATTTGGTAAGAATCTGGATCAACCCCTCCCCTTGCGTAACACCAATATACAATCATTGAGATATGAAAATGGCCTATGCAAATATCTAAATGTTGGTGAGTAGTGAAGGATTATGGATTATTAGAAAGGAAGAAGTAAGTGCACTTTGTATTGTAGACTATATGCTTGCCTGATATATAAAGATTTACAATTTTTACAGACCAAACTGGAAGTTTCACCCTGGATTTGTGCAATATTTGCCAATTTCATGGGTGTCAGATAGAAATGGCAGTTAGAAATGCCCACCGTTATTTCCAACTCTTAGTGATGAGGTCCCACTATTGAAATAATCATTCCAAAGACAAAACCTCAAGGATGATAACCAAAGAGAGAAGTTCCTTCATTGTGAAGACCACTGCTTAGCAGTCAAGGACAGAGCTAAGATGAGGGTGGTGGGTGCCCGAGGCTTTACGTATGCAGTTAAGTGTACAGTCTTGCAAGTTTGAAGAAATTTTTAAACTTAAATAGGTAAATTAGGTACTATGGGTGTCATGATGAGGGAGGGCTTTCTTTAGGAAGGGGGCTTCTGCTGTAATTTAGAAAAAAGAACGTGGACAAGTTGGTAGAATAAACAAGAGTATGTTACAATATTAGAAAAATGCACAAAATAAAGCAGTTTAGAAATCTACCTCTACAGTAGCAGAGGGCAGAGAATGAACTATTGTGCTCTCCACATAGTTGAATGGTGTCTATTTTAAACAATGTTCAAGCGTCTAGAGAGATTATGGTAAATCCATATAATGTCTTCCCATATTAGTAAATAGGCATTGCTGTTTACATGAAGGGCTTTTGCTTATAGGACAAAGATATTGCATCAAAAATCTTTTTCATTGTAATGTAAAACAACTAAGAAAATTATAAACACCTGAAGATGCCCCCAGACTCTTAATTTAATCAAATATTACACATGTGTGTATACGTTTTTCCTGCCAATTTTTCCAAATTTGAATTTTTGAAACTTTGAAAACAAAAAAGATTCTGAATATGTTTTATGATATCATTCATCTTAGGAGTTATTTTACAAAAAATCAATTTTGTACATTGGGCACTTGTAACTGCCAAAAGGAGAGTTTTCACAATGTGGAGTAAACATTGGTGAGTATTTTAATATCAGAATGACCTGATATTTCTTTTCCTTTCAATGACCTGGTGATCCTTCAAATGTTCCCTCAGAAAAAAATATGTGCTTCTCAGTAGATTTTGAAAGATTTTAAGTACATTGCTGAATCTCACATATCAAGATATCTCAAAAATAAGGCCTCCTGAAAGAAAATTTTGTCTTCAATAGATTTCAACGCATGTATTCTGTTAAGTATCTAAGTATATTATATGCATACCTGGAAAAAAAAATCCAAAACTCCAGCCTGGTTACCAGGAGAATATGCTGTTTCCATGGTAACTCCCTCTTGGACACATTCTGTTTGCTCGTGGAGAAAAAGCAGGTCATTGATATAGTGGTGCATCTTCTCGTTGGTGATGTTGACACAAAGCTGTTGTGGGGGAAGAAAGAAAACCATTCACGAGATAACACAGCACTGCGTATCCGCTCGTTCAACGACACAGTTGCAGGTGGTGAAACACTGACTCGGGAACGTTCTGCGTCCATTTAGTCTATCAAGGTAAACCCTGAGAAGTCAAAGAGTTTCCTTTCCTATTGTTTGACATCATATTGCCTGACTATGCAATTTAACGTGACTATTTTAAAAACAACAAAAAGTATAATTACAGCATTAACTTACACATACTGAGCTGCAAACATATTTGAGCAGTTAAAAAATATTTCCAAAAGGAAAATGTGTTTGGACTCTGCTTAAGAAATGAAGGTAGAAGAAGCGGGGTTTATCACGAGATGGCAGAGACACGTGATGGCTTTCTTGTGTCCCTCATTTCTGGTTGTACGTGGGTGATGGGCAAGAAGGAACGTGGGGTTTCTTCCAGAAATAATAACAAGTCTAAGCATTTTATTGTAGAAACTATTTTCTTTATCAGAAAAGTGTCTATGTTCCTCCGACTATCGAGTTTTCTCTTCCCACAAGATATTCCCACCGAGAAACAAATGTTATTTCTTCATCTTAATATCTTAATTTCTTACATAAAAACATAAAATTTTCTTTATCCTATAACATCTTCAAAAATGAAAAGTAACTCAAATCTAACCAAAACGAAATCTGATTTCCTCTCTAGGATACTCCCAATTTACTGCTTTCCTTAGTATCAAAAACCCACAAAAGGCTTGTCTTNGTACGTGGGTGATGGGCAAGAAGGAACGTGGGGTTTCTTCCAGAAATAATAACAAGTCTAAACATTTTATTGTAGAAACTATTTTCTTTATCAGAAAAGTGTCTATGTTCCTCCGACTGTCAAGTTTTCTCTTCACACAAGATATTCCCACCGAGAAACAAATATGTTATTTCTTCATCTTAATATCTTAATTTCTTACATAAAAACATAAAATTTTCTTTATCCTATAACATCTTCAGAAATGAAAAGTAACTCAAATCTAACCAAAACGAAATCTGATTTCCTCTCTAGGATACTCCCAATTTACTGCTTTCCTTAGTATCAAAAACCCACAAAAGGCTTGTCTTGATTTATTATCTCAAATGCTTCTCCCCTTCTCTCTGGAAACCACTCTAATGAAACCTTTGCACTCGTGCCTCAACCTCAGTCCTTCTGTGGACGTCACCAGCGATGTGTGCATTTCCATATCCAGTGTTGGATTCCCCGCATCCACGGCCTGGGACCCCCAGCCATCCTGGACAGGGCTGGTTCCTCAGCTTCCTGGGCACTTCCTCGCCGTCTCTCCACCAGCGATGTGTGCATTTCCATATCCAGTGTTGGATTCCCCGCATCCACGGCCTGGGACCACCAGCCATCCTGGACAGGGCTGGTTCCTCAGCTTCCTGGGCACTTCCTCGCCGTCTCTAAGGATGCTGTGCGCTCTGTCCTCCTTCCACTCCAGCTGTCTCTCCTCTATCTCCTTAGATTGGAGGGTTCTGGTCCAGGCCTGGGGTTCAGTATCTTCTCTACCTGCCCCCAATTTCTTCCCGAGCTCGTTCGGTCTCATAGACCTTCGTGTTCCCACATCCACGCCCCCTACCACTGTCGTACGAGGTAAAATCCAGATAAAGATGAATCATTTACATAGATGAAAACAACTGATAAGACATTTCCAAAAAAATCAGATCTCATCTGCGAAGGGAATGATATCTAGGATTATATTCAGTGTGAAATATCCTGTATTCATATAAAGAAAATGCCAAAGCTTTTGTAAAGAACATATGACTGAAATTAAGTCACCAGAAAAAAGAAAGATCTCCCTGAATTTCCCTTCTTCGTGCACCCCAGATCTTCTCCAAGTGTGATGGTATCATAACACTTGTGAAGTAGGCATCCTATTCCCTCTACTGGGAGCTCATGTTGTCTCTGTCGCCCATGTAACAGCGTCCCTTATGTCAGCGAGACAAGTCACCTTCCCAAGTGACCCACACCAGAAAAGGTTTAATTCTCCACATGGGAGTTTGCACCTACCCATAAGGGTGTGGCTGTTAATGGATTGAGAATCACATGCACATAGATGGAAAGGGGCATTTTCTTCCAGATCCCTATTAAGGAGGATGGAAGATTGTGGGATTATAGAGGCATGAAGACGCCTCACGGGGAAACTCCTTAAGGGAAGAAATACTGAAAGAAACATGTCAGAGCGCAGAACACTGGCCAGAACACTGCTCAGCACAGTCTGTGCTGAGATGAGACTGATTTGCCGTAAAGTTCTATTCTTTACTTCTTGACTGGGCCAGGATTTTGTGAGCAAGTGTACATGGCTCAAACATCTTCAGAAATTAGATGATTAAAGAATGAGAGGACTGTACCCGTGTGGGGAACCATGACTGAGCAGAGGTGAGAAAGCTGAAAATTTAGTGGGTCTTATGATCTGATGTAGTTATTTTAATGATGAGTGTACATGGACTTTTTTTCATTATTAATATAATAGGCAGGGAATAATGTTATGGTGGAAATATAATAAATAAAATATTAAAGCAATAACTTTATTAAAAATAAGATTGAAATGCCATATACTGACACACGAACGATAACAAAATTATTCTTAGCTCCCAGTCAAAAAATGATGCTCCTTGGCTACTGACCTTTCCAATTGCTTTTCTTCCAACTCTGATTTTACAGGAAAACATGGTTTCTGTAAATTCAGTGATCAATTCCTTTCTGTAGACTATTTCTGTAATGTTTTCTATTACAAAATAAGATCTAAGTTAAAAATAAAATAACCTGGCCACCTTGTTCTTGTCTTAGAAGTCATTTTAAAACCTCAAGAAGACACCAGAATTTATTTAAGCTTGGAATCTCTCAACTTCTTCCCCAATTCCATCCATGATCACTGGAATTTCTAGAATTTTCTCCCTTCTATCTTCTTTATCTAGTAATTAACTAGAATGTTTCCCTCTCTGCTTCTTGACAACTAGATTCCATGAGATACATGCAAAGGTGGAAGCTCTTTAAATTTAAAGCTAAATGCTTCTTAGATAAACACTTTCAGTGATCAATTGTTTTAATTAAAAATATAGTCACTTCAGATGCGAACATACCATATAGGTCATTTAACTTTACATGTGTTGTTGTTAAAGCAAATGTGATTTGAATATGGCTACAGACCAACAAATTCTGCATATTATAATTGGCAAAGGGAAGGACAGCTTTCAGTATTTAAAAATCAGATGGAAAATATTTTCTTTCTTGTAGTGGATCCAGTCTAGTATGTTCATCTCCATGTGTTATTCCATCAAAACTAAGTGATAACAATAGTCCCAGATCTTCAAGATTAGGTTCTATGTTCATCTTATCCTACAGTGTATAAATCTCCAGTAATGGTTTTGCATTTTCTATAAAACTATATAGCATCTATCCACAATATTATTCCTACTGTTAAAGTAATACATCTACTCGTGGATTTCATTTTAAAGATCAATGAAAAATAGAAATTTATAAAGACTGTTGTTAGGAAAGAAAAACTAAAATTTTAAAATTAATTTCACTTTGCTTGAAAAATAATATTTTGGTGTGTTCCGTCAATCTAATAATTTGTTAAGCTTCTTTAATACTGATGTAATTTTTTTTACTAAAGAATAATAAAAACTATAAAATTATTAAAATTTGGTGTATTTATTCTAAATGTACAGAAAAAAATGATACCTTTTATGGAATGGAATCATTAGAAAAGTTTTTTTTTGATTCTGTGATATGTACAATTGTAACTTCTCAAGTTTTTTGATATTAAAAAATGCATCTAGTTGTGTAGATCCTATACCTCTGCAGTTTGATTTAAAAGTGTTTATGAATAGTGAGCTTAATCAAATGTCATCTATTTTAGAAAACAGATTGCTGAGAAACAAATGTCAAAGCCATGAAAAATAGGTGATGTCTGTTACTGCATAAAGCAGTAAAGAAGTCTGATGAAGAATTCCAGGGAAAAAAACTCAATGGCTGATTACCTATTGTACAAGAAATATCCAAATTATATGACCCTTCTGATTCCCTTCATTTTGAGTCTCATCAAAAATATTCAGATAGACGTAGATGTCTCTAACATATTTAATAGAATTCTCTTATTTTGCACTCAGAATAGTCTGCAGCTCTGCATTAACAAAAATTACTTTTGATGACAATCCGATGAAATCCTCTTGCTCTTGACGGTCTTATGGCAGACCTTATCCGTAGAGTTTTGACTGACTTGAGCCTTTTCATAATAGAAAAAATAGATATTTTCATGATTTTTACTAAATTGAAAATTGGCTTCACTGAATTGATCCACTGGTTTAATCTACATGGTGAAACCAAGTGAGAACGTAGACAAAGCCATGATAAACAAAAAGAGCTGGAGGGGGCAGGTCTTATTTTTCTCCCTTGTTCCAAAAAAATCTAAAGCAATCTGACAAACTTTGGCTAACAGAAGGGATGTGGCCTGTGCTGCTGGATGAAGCAACCCAGTTCATTACTCTCCTGGTCGAAATGATTTTTTTTTCCTCTACTGGACTTCGAACATTTTTAAGCTGCAGTGTCCTGTGGTAGTTCATTTTTGTGACAGTGGGGTGACCTTTACAATATACCTGAACCTTTGATTGTATATCACGTTCTTTGCATTCTGGAGAAATAAGGTCTTAAAGTAATGTATTAAAATCCCATAGGGAAAATTCCAGCTTGATGTGTAAAATGCGTAGCCTGTGGCCTGATTTTCAACTTGTAGCTTTTATTACAGGGATGCTTTCTGAAACTAAATCTGTATTTGCATTTCTAACAGGGGAGAGCAGCACTAGTGGTAAGTGAATCACTGGGAATAGACACAGTCCAAAGCAGAATGTTCTTCAAAAATCATTTTGATGTGCACATTAAAATGTTTCACCAAAAGTTTGTCTTTCCCTATATGTAAATTGTTCGAATCACTTATTGCTTAAACCAAAGTTAAAATATAGAAGTATGAGAGTACCTCAAAAAGTTCATGCTAAGATTTGTATTATCTTTTAGTTTCATTTTTCCAGGAACTTTTTGAAGTGCCCTCCATACTGCAGCATGAAGTTCAAAACTGCTAGGAAATGTAGCTAAGGTTAATATGTCATCCGATGTCAGATCTATACTTGAAAACAGGGAAAAATCTATCCCACCATCCAAATGGTGGCTGAAATCATGGCCAGAGCCTCCTTATTCTGGATTCATTTTCACTGAACTGCCTTTGTGTGTGTAAATGTGCATTTGAGGGTGTGTTGAACACAATCATAAAAAGACAAAGTGAAGATTTTTGCAATCAAAGTAATTTATATGTCTAGAAGTATAAATCCGCATCAGTAACTGAGAAGATCACGGAGTTCAATGCAAAATGATCATGGTTTTTGCTTTTTAACTCTACCCATCAGAACTGTTTTGGGTTCATTAGAGCTGCAGGTATTCCTCAGAGTAGACTTGAATGTGGGTGAAAGGTGAGCATTTATAAGTGGTAATGAATAATTATTAGGTGACTGCTTAATTAGTATGTACCCTTCTCTAATTAGAAGGCGTGCTTGTACATTAAGTGCCTTACTGACTGGTTTAATAATAAAAATTACGCACCCCTTGAAAACATTCTTTAGCAAGAGAACCTTACTGCTTATCCAGATGGCCCGTCATCCGTACTAACGACAAGCTTAAATTTCCACCAACTGTTCTCCTTTTATTTTTATTACTCCGTGAAATATATCTAAAACAAAAATATAATAGAGCATGGCATATACATCACAGAATTAAAGCAGGAGATTAATTAAAGCTGACTCCAGTTGAAGGCAGAGCTCTAGACATTAGACAGTGATTCTCAATTTCATCTGCATTTCGGAATTAACTGCGAAGCTTTTCTAAAAAGGAGATGTCTAGGCTTGACCCCAAACCAATTAAATTGGAGTGGGGCCCAGGCACTGATTTATTTTAAGAGCTTTCCAGGTGATTCTAATATATAGAGATGATTGAGCACACTGATACAGATGGTGGGACATTGAATACACAATCCATTAACCAATTTGCTCATCAGTTAATATATACAGGTATATATCATAAATTAATGTGTCTGTGTGTGTGAGAGAAGGAGAGAAAAAAAACAGAGAAGGCAGAAATGATGTTAGATTTCAGATCTTTGTTACTTCTCAAGTATGTTTAGCAGAACACTAACTGTATGAGACATTAATAGATATAGTCTAAAAAAAATTAAATAAGCAGAAGCCTATTGGGGAAAGACTGAATTATTCAGATCTTTGTTACTTCTCAAGTATGTTTAGCAGAACACTAACTGTATGAGACATTAATAGCTATAGTCTAAAAAAAATAAATAAGCAGAAGCCTATTGGGGAAAGACTGAATTATATTAATGAGCTTCTCTGCAGGGCTTTTCAGGGCCTTTAATGCGTCAGGTGTATTGTAAACCTCCAACTTCCCTTTGAAGACTACCTTGGGCTAAGCAGACTGCTCTATGAATGAATCTAGACGGCATTCTCCAAAGAAATCAATTATCCCTGATTTTGATACATGGTTTATGAAATAGCAGGTGTGGGGGAGGGGGAGTGAATTTGGTGAGGGGACAGCATCTCGTTTGTTTCAGTTTTAAAATTCTGTAATTTATTTTGTCTTCTCTGAACTTCCTATTGTTGTAGAGGCCTTTCTTTTCTACCATTCTTGTTTGAGAAAGGTCAAGTTGACTTTTTTTCTAGCACCATCTATCTTACTCTGATAGAGAGTACTACCTCTGCCAATAATCTGACCTTACTTTTCAAATAGAGGACCTCCCCTCCTGGAGTCCTACTCAGGACCTTCAGGCTGCAAACAGGAACGGAGCACATGCCCTGGACCCTGCCCATCCCTAAACCCGGTCCGGGCTTCTGTACTTGCTTGTGTATGTCTATTGGTTTTATTTCTACTTCCCCTTCCCCTTCCCTTCTTTTTATGGTGGGTTATAGTTTCTTAAAGGAACCAGACATCTTTTCCTTCTCTAGTTTCCCTTTGATATTTTAAAGTCAATGTATATTTACAGATCTTAAGCAAATATAAATGACAGTAACTTCACATACATAAAAACATCATTTTTATACAGATAAAAAACACTTTCTCCTACAACTTTTTTTT
>NW_007731276.1:60974-96474 GCF_000696425.1 Galeopterus variegatus | reverse complement strand
ACATACATAAAAACATCATTTTTATACAGATAAAAAACACTTTCTCCTACAACTTTTTTTTAAAATTATGCATTACACAGACCAACACAGTTTCAAAAAACAAATCCAGTATTTTGATGAGTTTAATTCATGACTATATTCTCCTTTAATGCATGGAATTGCTACTTCGGGATTTAAAGGATTGGTCTTCAAAAAGGAGCCAGCCAACAGCAAACCAATTGGCTAAATTTATTGCCAAATTCTGTATAATATGCTAAGATCAGAATTGAAAAAATACAAATTAAGAGAAAAACATTTTTAGATATTTTGTATGATACATTTTACACAAGATACGTCACTCAGTTTAAATAGAAGTCATGCCCAAAGGTGAAAACACAACCTCTGGTGAAAATGCTTTTTTTTTTTTTTAACTATATCAAATTGTTCATCATTTTTTTAAAGCTTGTTATTTGGTTTTCTTTTTAGCAGTAAACCTTCAGCTTAATTAATATGCCTTTATGTAAATTTATTAATATGGGCTTAAAACAATGGTTAATATATCATTTCTACTGAAATACTTGTCCCTTTTCAAATAGTTGTCTTTATCTAGAATTAAATGCAAAGCTTAAAGGTACTGAAAACTTAATTGATGGCATGGCACATGAAGCACTGGAGCCACACGTCTGAATTCTTACTTGGCCCTGTAAATGCCTGGGGAACATCCCTGAATTTTCTGAGAGGGCTGCTATAAGAGTTACAGATCGTATAGGAAAATAATCGGACTCATGGTAGAAGCTCAAGAAGAGACCCACATGGACAGACTCACATGCAAAGAGGAACTGAGGCCCCCATATTTGTGGTTGGAGGAGCCTTCNCCCTTTTCAAATAGTTGTCTTTATCTAGAATTAAATGCAAAGCTTAAAGGTACTGAAAACTTAATTGATGGCATGGCACATGAAGCACTGGAGCCACACGTCTGAATTCTTACTTGGCCCTGTAAATGCCTGGGGAACATCCCTGAATTTTCTGAGAGGGCTGCTATAAGAGTTACAGATCGTATAGGAAAATAATCGGACTCATGGTAGAAGCTCAAGAAGAGACCCACATGGACAGACTCACATGCAAAGAGGAACTGAGGCCCCCATATTTGTGGTTGGAGGAGCCTTCTGATGACTTTTGCCTCCAGCATTCAAGCACTGCAGCTGAGGTGCCCGACATTATGGACTAGAGACAACCTGACCCCCCTCCCCCCGTGCCCTGTTCAAATTCCCAACCCCAAGAATTAGTGAACATAATAAATGTTTATTTGTGCTACTAAGTTTTCAGGTAATTCATCATACAGCCATAAAAGCCGCAACACTGAAAAATAGGGATGTAAAAGAGGGAGGGACAGGTGCAGAAGGGGGAACACGGTATCTTGCTAGAGGAAAGAAGGAAAAAGAATCGGTCCTTCTGGCATTTGTGTCCTTCCTAACACCCCATAATGTCAGTGTAAGCTTTACCACCTGGGACAGGGTCTGGAATTTTGCACATATACAATAAATGTTTATTGAATGAATGAACCATATTTCTCTGATTCAATTGAGCCAGATAAACGAATCCTTCTAGGTACTGCTAGTTCAATCTCTTACAGAGCAGAAACTGTAGCACTCTCAGGTTTCCCACCTGTAAAATGGGATAATCCATGTGAAGAGTATTTGGTAAGAGTTCCAAATAATAGTAGTTAATTTATTATTTGATTTATTTTCTATCATATCCAGGATAGTGATTTCACGATAAAAGGGTTTCAGAATATTTTTTGAGGTTAAGATTGCCAAGTTATATAATATCATTTCATGAAACTTTGGACGTTAAGGGATCTAGATTTTTCCAGACTCTTTGAGCACATAGTTCAAGCCTGACCATTGTTGTTTATCTGGACTTTCCAATAAACCTCACTTTTTAGAAAACAGTCTGTAAGTAGGGGCATGTGTTAAGTCCTTGACGACTCTTCTGAAAATAGTTTAGACAAAGTTTTGCTTGAAGATAGATTATATACCACATTTTTTTTTCACTTATGCAACATAAACTTTTACTTTGAGCAAATGTGTTCTCTCTCCAAATTCTCTAAATTCTTAAAGAGGATTATTGTTATATAATTTTACTAGACTCTGTAGCTTTAAGAGGGTCTTTATATGTATTTGCATGCACGTTTTTAGTGGGGAAATTTAGGGAAATTATTGTATATTAAGCCATTTATTTCTACTACTTTGCTCTTTGGTGTAGATCTGTAGCCCTCTAAATTCTTAAAGAGGATTATTGTTATATAATTTTACTAGACTCTGTAGCTTTAAGAGGATCTTTATATGTATTCGCATGCACGTTTTTAGTGGGGAAATTTAGGGAAATTATTGTATATTAAGCCATTTATTTCTACTACTTTGCTCTTTGGTGTAGATCTGTAGCCAGCAGAGCTTTGTAATAACATGTTTAAAGAGAAAAAAATTCTAGCATTCAGTAAAATAATATGTATAGAATCTCAAATTTTCTCATGTACACAATCATTTAAAATCAACATTGTAGCTCATTGATATGTATAATAAATTATCAAAAAAAATAAAATGGTATATTTGAATGATTTTAAACACAGTCCACAGTGAAGGAAATAATGTAATGAACCCCCATGACCATCTGGTTTCTTCAACAATCATCAATAATTACCAACTCATGGCCAATTCTGCTTTATCCATTTCTCTATTGCCCTCAAAAGCGGACTCATTTAAAGCAACTTCCAGACCTTGTGTCATTAAGTCAGCAAACATTCTAGCATGATTTTCTGAGATATAAGGACTTAAAGAAACACATCATGGTACCTTTATCACACATAAGATAATGAACAATAATTTCTTTAAATTTTATCAAACATCCAGATTTCACATTACCTTAATTATTGTATAATTTTTACACTCATTTTAACAAATTAGGGTCCAATAACATCCACACGTTTAACTGATGCATACGTCTTTAGATTCCTTCCTTCCCTTCTCCCTACTTTCCTTTCTTCTTGGTAGTGATACGTGACCAGTGTCTTGCATAAGGTGTCATTCTTTTCATACTGTGAGTGGTCTTTGATACTCATTGCCTAATTTCATCACTTATCAGGAGCCATAAAACTGACGTGTTCTAATTCTATCGTTCACTCTTCATTTATTTATAGTGGCATTACGTCGAGTTATAGTTATTTTAACTTAGGGGGCATCAGCATCTTTGTCCCATTAAGTCTTTCTGTCTGAGAATGCAGTATGTTTTTCTATTCGTTTAAGTCTATTTTGACTTTGAGAAACATCTTAAGTTACCCTCACTTAGGTAGTTTACTTATTTTTAACAATGTAAACATTGTCATCTTTTTATTACATCTTCTAAGATTTTTTTTCTAAAATATATGTTATTGATTTTATACGCTGATTTTACAACTTGTTACTTTGTCAAGTTCTTTGATTGTTTGTAGTAATGGTCTCATTAGTTCTTCTGGGTTTTCTAGAAACGTGATCACATCTGGAAGTAGAAATATGATTGTGTGCCTCTCATTTTCACTTCTTATGCCTCAAATTGCTTTCTCTTTGCTGACGTCATTGGCATCGCAGTGTGCAAGAGGGCACGTTTGTCCTGCTTATTACCTTTCTATTCATCAAGCACTGTATACTTGGAATTTACTGACTTTTAATGCTGGAGAGGAGACTGTAGAGGCTTTCTTTCTCTTCCAGGTTTTAGGAAATATTTTTACAGTGCTAGAGATAAACTGTACACAATAAAGGAAATAGGACTTTATGAAATTTAGCTATTACATAACAAAGAGCAAGGTGACAATAGTATAATTAATTAATCAGTGTGACAGATTCAGAGCCTCTTAAATTGTACTTTTAAATTCAAATTATTTAGTCTGCCTCTCCCACTGAAGTATCAAACTACTGCTGAGTTATAGCAATGATATTTTTTATTCTAAATATTCTAAAATATGTCTTTATTATAATATGAGGGTACTTCAAAAAGTTTGGGGAAAAATAGAATTAAAAGACAATACAAATCTTTCCATAAACTTTTTGAGGACTTCCCCCACTCCTCACAAAAGAAATAGTTTTGAATATAAATGATTCATTAACAGCCTGCCACGGTTTGAATGATTGTGTGCCCTCAAAATTCAGGTGTTGAAAACTAATCACCAAGATGATGGTATTAGAAGATGAGGCTTTTCCAAAGGGATTAGGTCATGAGGGCTCCAGCCTTCTGAATGGGATTCATGCCCTTACACAAGAGACCCTAGAGAGCTGTCTCGCTCTTCCCCCAGTGAGGACACAGCAACAGGCACCATCTAGAAAGCAGAGAGCTCTCAGCAGACACTGAATCTGCTGGCACCTTGCTCATGGACTTCAGAGACTCCAGATTAAATGTCTGTTTTTTACCAATTACCCAGTCTAAGGTATTGTTTTATGGCAGCTTGAACTGACTGAGACAAAGTCAAAGGAAAACAATTCTACAATTTCCTTTTAGCCAAAATGAAGTCTCATTTAAGAGTATCACAAGTATTCATTTAATTTGTTATAGCGACTGGAGACTACTGAGGCTGGAGATGCTGAAGTTTTGGAGTGCTTCTTAATAACATCTCATATGTGTCCCTATTCTAAACATTTGTCAAGCTCCTTACACAGAAACAATTGTCAAGAAGTGCATACATTTCTGAGCAAGGGCAACCACAAGGAAGCCCAGTGTTAGGAATTTTTTGTACAAATTTATTCTTTAAATTTCAATTGAAAACACATTCGTTAAATCTCTGTTGTATACGAAGTGCTGTACCAGACACAATTTCAATCCTGAAAGAGTTGGCATACTAGGGAATAGCTCAAACAGATTAAATAATTTTAAAAGCGTTAACACTTTTCCTAGGTTTGATTCTGAATACGGCATTAATTTTGTTGTTGTTGTTGTTGTTGAAGGTTTGCATGAAATAAAAAAAATTAGGAAATCCACCTTCTGTTAGCAAAAAAGGAATCTAGAATGCATCACTCAAACTGATGGCCTCTAAAATACAAGTTCACATGCAAATTTAGGAATTTGCTAAGTTCAGTTTAAGATGAGATTTGCATTCATCACAAAGAACATAATTTTACCCTTCTAAATGACTCCTGTTACTATTGTGCACAATAGCCAAGCAAACCTGCTAAGAAAACAGTATACACTTTTTTAAACGTTTATTTTTTTCATAATTTAGCTTAAGAATCAGTCTTAAGATTTTACCCATAAATGCCAAAAACTAGGTTTTGGGATTTAATAGAGATTCATTTTTTGGATCTGAAAAAATGTCATTCCTTGTTATACAAAACTCTGAGAATGTGAATAGATTCTCCAATATATTATTAAAACATTGAGCAGAAAGAAAATACAATAAAAGATTTACATAATTGTAGTAAAATAAAAACATTTAAATAAGAAAACGACGTAAATGTTTTGTGCATATTAATTGTTAGCATAGACTCGATCGATGATCACGTCTGGGTGTGGAACAGCAGATTGGGAGGCAAGTCCCCTAGTGGAGGACATTACAGGACATTATTTCATCTGTGATTTCCACAGGTCACTTACCAGGAGGCAGATAAACCAGTGCATCTCATGACAGACATGGAAGCTTGCATATTTTCTAAGGCAAAAATGCAAGGAATCCATACCAATGCCAGATAACATTCAAACATTTGAGATTAGAAATATGAAGATTCTTCATAAAGTTTGTGGAAAAACAAAATTGAAAGGCAATATGAATATTTCCACGAACTTTATGAAGTCCCCTCGTACATCGTCAGAGGCAGCCTGTGGACCTGTGCATATTCTTGTATATTCCAGTGGTCACACTTCATAGCTTTCTGCCTTGTGCTCCTCACAATTTTTCTTACAACAAGCAATCAGTAAATAAACACATAAAGTCTTCTCTTTTCTATTAATCCATGGAAAAGTATGAAAGGAGAAGAACTCTATGGCCTCCTTGGCCTTATTTCAAATTAAACATTTTGTAAAGCTTTGTGAAGAACATGGTTCACGCTGACTCACCCCAGATTAGGTGAGTCAACACGATTTAGAATCTACACATGGGATGATGCACAACGTTTTTAGAAATAAAACTGGCTGAATTTTAAAAGGTTTCTAGGTGTTCCCATTTACAACAGCTATAGTAGCTACGCACCACTTCTTAAATATGTACAGTGTACTAAGAGGTGATATCAGAACCTCATAATTGCAATCATGTTTAGTCTCACAACTCCGTAAGTCTATTATTATCCTAATTTTACAAATAAGGAAACAAAGGCTCACTATTGATTATTCTCCTTGGCTGAAAAAAAAAAATCTTCATTAAAAGTCACAGAATTGGGTTTTGAACACATTGTATTTAATTCCTTATCAAGTGTCATTAATTGTCACATTATCTACCTTAAAAATATGAAGCTAAACAAACTACATAATTATTGAAAGTTCTCCCAAACGGTGCACAGCTGTAATTCTTCCTGTGATATGACGTAGGTTGGGTTTCTGTCTTTTCACCTGAGCCTTTCTATAGTTTTATTTCCCTTTTCTACTTGCTAATCAAGTTGTATTTCTACTCTCTTCTTTAACACCTAGTTTTTAGGTATACTCAATTTGATAAAACTATTCATGCAGTACTACAGCTAAGTAATTTAGTACTTTTCAAAATGCTCTAAATGGTAGATGAATTTAAAATAACCAATGCTTTCTTATGAATTTCCAATAGTCCTGTGTATGAATGCAATGTAGAGATGAATCTACAGATGGCAGCATTAGGATAGTACAGTATTTCCATTCTGATTTTTTGCTGAGGTTTCTGAAGGTGCTTGCCCTGATTCCAAATACTCATGTCCTCACGCTCTAGCTGAAACAGCATTTCCATAAGCATGACTCAGGTCTTCATCCACAATTGTCTTTTAAAACAAATGCCTCTGTTTTTTACAGGTACGCAAGCTGGTAATTTATAAGACCACATAAAAATGATGTCCACAAACTAGAGATATTAATTTAAAAACATGACAGTAAAGTACTTATATGAATTCCATATCTGCAAGCAATCACACTAAAAGTCTCTACTGAATTAGAAAAGAACTTGGTTGAAAAAAAGCCATAAAAATTTATAAAATTTCAAAAGAAAGCCTACTTACTTGTTCAAATCCATTCTTTTGAAATTCTTCAAAACCAAAGATGTCTAATATTCCGATATCCAATGCCTGCATGCTGAAACAAAACAACACACCAGAGTAAGTGGGCATCCTTAAAGCCCCTCCATGACGCTTGGCTTATCGCTGCCTCAAGTCAGAGGAATCCAACCACTTAGTATGGCACTGCCGATTTGGAATAAAAATATGGAAATAATTACCTTAGAGTCTGGTGGAAAACTCTGAAAGTCAGCAAAGCCAAGTGTTCTTTTAATGCTTTGATTCAAACACAGATACAGTAATAAAAACACATTAATTTGTAAAGTAAAAATGTAACAATACCTGAGTGGTAACTATTTGTTTTTCTAAAACAGTCCTTGTGCCTGTCCCTTTTGATTGGACTTGCTTTTCCTAAAGGAACTTGAGCCTAAGTGTCGAGTGGTTCTCATTAGCTGTTACTTGTACCTTGTTAGGCTACACAAGCAGTAAATCAAGAATTTCTTAATCGTATACATGTACAATATAAGGTAAATCTCAATTAAGTCACACGCATGTGCTTTGATAGCTCAAATTTATCCACCTCAAAAATTATATTGTTATTTCCAAAAGGAATTCTTATAAAAAAGATAGAAGAAAGTGAAATGTTGAAGGAAACATGTTTTTAACTTTTATTGATTGATTGATTGATTATATATGTTTGTGGAGTACAGAATCAAATATCAACACATATGTACAATATGTGGTGATCAAATCAGGATAATTAGTATACTCATGTTTATATAATGTAATCAGTCTTTGTGACCCTTAACTAGTTTCTCCCCAACCTCTTTCCCCTCCCCATTTCCAACCTCTAATGACCACAGTTCTGTTGTGTTTTCTTTGAAAGTTTAATGCATTATTGTGATTCTTTCTTCCTTTCTCTCTCTCTCTCTCTCTCTCTCTCTCTCTCTCATTTCCACTTATGAGTGGAGACGTGCTATTTCTCTTTCTGTGCCTGACTAATTTCACTTAACATAATTTTCTCTAAGTTCATCCATGTTGCTGCTAATGGCAGAATTTCATTTTTTTTAAGGCACAGTAGTACTCCACTGAGTGCATATACTACATTTTCCTTATCCAGTCATCTGCCAAAGGACACTTAGGTTGATTCCAACTGTTGGCTACTGTAAATAAAGCTTCAATAAACATGGAGTGTAGGTATTCCTTCAACGTGATGATTTCCATTCCTTTAAAGAAATCATACAGCACCTTTTGACACTCCTTTATTCAATGTAAACTTTCTCTTGTGGAACTTAATACAGTCTTGGATGATAAAATCTCAGATGTTTGAGTCCACATAGTGAATAAGGAAAGGAGTAAGACTAACCTGAAGCAGTGACAGTGACTCTAACAACCAGGGTTCTGTGAAGGAGGGGTGCACAGGAGGGGTAGGGGAGTGTGCATGAGGGGGCTTTTTGCACAGAAGCCCCTAGATGATTCTGGAACACTGTCCACCAAGAGGACACGCACCCACCTCTTCCACATTGTTGACCTAAACTATCAATGGATACACTATTCTGTTGTCATTATAGTTCTCATAGTGTAGATACCCATTACATTCATTGGTGACAGAATTTTTATTTCCTCTCCACTTGCTTTGTCCAAATTGCAGAATCAAATCGGCAACCAACTCTATTTATGCACCCATATTTTCTTATTCATAAACAGTACATAATCCTAATGCTTTAGGGCCTGTAATATGCCACTTAAATGATCATTTATTTTCTTTAAAAAAGGTGTGGATTCTAGGATATTCTGTTTGTAAGATCATTGGTTGTACATGGTAGAAATATAAGTAGGAAGGAGAGCATTTTAAAAACTCTCAATAACCACAGTGAGATAACATCTAGTTAGAAGAGCTATGATAACAATGAAATCCATATATGGAAATGACACCCGCACTCCCATGTTCATTTTAACACTATTCACAATAGCCAAGAGGTGGAATCAACCTAAATGCCCACCAATGGATGAATGGATTAAAAATTTTTAAAAAAACAACTAAAACCGTGGCATATATACAGAATGGAATTCTATTAGGCTATTAAAAACAAATGATATCCTATCTTTTGCAGCAACATGGATGGAACTGGAAACCATCATGTTAAGTGAATTAAGTCAGGCACAGTAAGACAAATACCACACGATCTGACTCATAGGTGCAATCTAAAGAAAAAGAAAAGCAATTCTCATAGAAGAAGAGAGAATAATAGCAGTTACCAGAGGCTGGAAGGGGAGGAAGGTGGGAGGGGCGGAGAAGTGGGGGACTAACAGGTACAAAACTGCCATCTGCCCTAAATGAATCATTGTGCAGTCTATGCATATATTGAAACAACACACTGTACCCCACAAACACCTACAAGTAAACGTTAAAAAAAAAAAACAAAACAAACACCTCACAATAAACTTCATATGTCAAAGAATACAAAGCAGTGAGAGGAAAGAAAAAAAAATGAATCATTTAATGTAGCTCTCTAACTAATTGATTTATTTTTTTTTAGAAGTAAAAACAGATAGCTTTGTACCTCACCTTATGTGTCCAAATAAATCCTACATGGATTAGACAGTTAAATGTTAAAAGAAGAAATTATAAAAGGTACAAAAGAACAAATAAATCATCTCTTCTGATTTTGGTTTTGGGAAAGATCAAAAGAAATATTTAAAGATGCAATTACACAAGTATTAGACACCTTTGCAACTATTAAACTCTTTTGCAGGATAAGTAGCTTAAATAAAATTAAGCTTCTGGCAGAGGTATTATTTAAAAATGTGTTGTGTCATTCATTTTTTTAGGCTTTTTCAATCTATTGACTGTCTAGTTGTCCGTCCATCATCTGACATCCATCCATTGTTCTCTCCTTCCTGCTGTTTTTATTATGTGCACAAACAGATGTCGGGAATGATGTGCACTCAGTTTACAATGGTGCTGAGGTCTCGGGTGGATTCACTGCTTTATTTTGGTTGTATGTGCATGTGTGTGATGTGTGTGCACATGTGTGGGCACGGGTTGTCCGTGTAATGAGCTGCATCATTTATCTTGTAGCAGCTTCCTGATAAAGCTCGTCAGACCTTGGATTTGTTCAGTCTTAGGTAGGAATATTGGTTCAAACGCTTTTTAGTTGGACAGCTGTGGGCAAGTTACTTAAATTTCCTGAACTACAGTTTCAACGTGTATAAAAATAAAATAAGTAAGATTTGCCCACCTAGATAGTTACTAGAATTACAGGGGATGTAAATACAGTTCTAGGATAATCGCTGATATATAGTGCGTCTCCAATACATGAAAGTTTCCTTTTCATTAAAAAAAAGTTCATGATTAAGCTTACTATATAAATGAAGAAAATGATTAATAGAAGAAGTATAAATAGATAATAGGCATATTAAAAATGTTAATATCATTATGATTGCAAAGACATTAAAAAAAAGTTCATGATTAAGCTTACTATATAAATGAAGAAAATGATTAATAGAAGAAATATAAATAGATAATAGGCATATTAAAAATGTTAATATCATTATGATTGCAAAGAAATAAAGTTTTAAAAATTAGGGTGAGAAAGGTATTGTTCCATAAACTTGTTTTGAAAGTTTAAATTGATAGAATCTCCCTCAAAAGCTATTTGATTCTATGGCATAGAGCTTTAGAAAGTTCCCATCATTTGAAACAGTGCTTCTACGTACAGGAAACTATACTAAGAAAACGATCAGAAATGCAATTAAAGACTCATGAACAAGGATGTTCATTGTTATCTTAATTACAGTAACAACAAAAAGAAATAACAATATCCCACACTAAAGACACAATTAATTAAATAGCATGCATCACATGATGAATTAATTTAATGAAACTGTCAAGTTAACAGAAAGCAATATATTAATTCTGTATAAAGAATAACCTCATTTATACATCCAGGAGACCCGGAAAGAAATAGAGCAAGCCCGAGAAGAGGAAATGTTTACATTTTTTTTATTCTTCCACATTTTCTAAGGCTTCTATATTGAAACGATGTTATTTTTATAACCAGAAAGATCCAACTGATGTTTATAAAGACAATATGAAAACATGGGAAATGTTCATGAAAGCTGAAGATTTTTGTTTAAGCTAAAAACAAAAGCTAGAAACAAACTGTATACCTCTAGAAGATTTATAGTACAATTTCAACCACGTTAAAAAAATAAACCCACAGCACAGGAATAATAAAGCACATACTAACAGTAGAAGTCACAGAATGGTGGGCCTACAGGTGATTTCTTCATTTTCTACATGTTCTTACTGAGTATTACAATAATTTTATCATCAATCTATTTAAAACGCTTTATTTAAAAACATATGATTAAATACACGTTAGGACATTTTTTGATTGGGTGGAGGAAAGGGACATCAGTAACCTTAGGGGATGAGAGAGGAAACTGGAGCCCAGCAATGGAAGGAGAAAGGCATCTCGTTTCCCAGTGACAGAGGGGCAGCAGGGGCCGCAGGAGCCAGCCCTGCGCTGGTCTCAAGCACGGAGGGCTCCTGCGCCTGCTTATATCAGGACCCTTGGGCTCTCACGTCTGACTCCCTTGGTTGTCTCCCAGCTGTCCTCAGCAGGGGGCCCTATAATTACAGCATATAGTTTTGGTAGAATTTAGGGAAAGGCGTAAGAGACACCGGTGACACCATGTCACTTTGCACACACTTCCTCATCCCAATTTTGTGTTGACACACAGTGGACAGGTGCTCAGCCACCAAGGCTTCTGAAGCTGCAGGTGAGCAACAGATAATGTTAATGGAGTCTGGCTAAGACTGGGAAATTAATTGTTAATTAGTAATCTAGAGTACCATACATTTTGTTGAAGGGGCACTCCTCCTAAGTAATTTTTTTTTTCACATTTTATCAACACTGGATTCCAAACATATTTGGTTACAAAACAAAAATGCTTTTTAACAAAAGATGGTAAGGAAGGAAATACGTTGTCAGGAGAAGTATTAAATGTAAATTTAAAGCATTTCTAGGACTACTTTTGCAATTACTGAGAACCATAACATGTTCATTTAAAAATCTATTTCATCACTGATGACTGAATGAAATATGTGTCTGTTATTGCAACAGCAACGTTGGCAGGATAGTTATAAGAACTTTTAGCCAGCAAAATGCCCATACTATGTAGCAGTCAGCATTACTATCTTTCCCTTTATTGATAGCTGACTCCCATTACACAGACATTTAACTCAACATCCAATTTCTGGCAAGGAGGAACTGACAGAGGTCATTTGATCAACTGGGATTCAATCCTACAGGCAAAATTAACATGTTAATGAAGTAGCCTGTCTTAGTTCAAATTCTGCCTCGGAATTCTCTTGAGAGCTTTCCTGATAGTTAACAAAACTGTCTAACTTGCATTAGCTCATTAGTAAAATACAGCACCTTCTGTATTAGATGAAATATTAAATGCCAAGCCATCTGTTTGGTTTAGATTCTTTCTTCCATGTATAGATTTTGCCTTCCGTGTATAATATAGAGTGCAGTAGAGTAGGTAGGGAACAGTCTGAATTACAGAGAATGTCTACCTCAGAGTGCGGACAAACTCTCTTCATCTGAGCAGAGGGACCTGAAGGTGTGTAGAAGCCGGGTTTTATCCTCAATCATCCCTAGGCAAGGAGATTCTCTAGAGAGTTCCCTAAGTATTTAGTTAGTGCAGGAAATCACTTAATTCTGCTTGGCACAAAACCCTTAGATGGAGTTAGAGCTGAGTCAGCTCTTAGGCTGATGATAGCTCAGTAGGACCCCAGACTGGGTAAGAAGGAAATAATATGCACGTTCCAGACTTGAGCAATCTTGCTGTTCAGACTTACTGCCCTTGAGCTCAGATGGGCTCACACACAAGGTCAGGGTGGAAAGTACCTGGGGAGGCTGTACTGTGATGTGGCGTCCACCAACTGTGCTGTCAGAATGCTCGTTTATTTATTTAAAATGAGTGTGTATGTGTATTTAATTGGCAAGGTGTACTCTCCGTGGAGGTTAACTGCCCATTCCTTATCTTCTCTAAATCGGCCAGGGTTTTCTAGTCCATGAGAAGACGATGGGAGGGGCAGGGGTGACCCCAGCATTGCATATTGTTGGGGGTCCCACCCTTTTATTCTTTGACTGAAGAAAGTACGAAGCTTATTGCTCTCCGAATCCATGCCAGAAATGATGGGAAAAGTTTGCAGTTGCTGACAAGCTGAGCTAGAAGGTGGGAGATGACCAAAGCAGCGTCTGCCTTCCTCTTTCCTGCATGGTATCATGCAAAGCAACATCATTCCTATGCACAGTCCTTCCTTGCACTTCCTCCCTCTGGATCAGAAGTCAGGAAGTGCATACTTGGGGACCCCTTGAGGTGAAGGTTGCAGTTAATTAGCCTGGATATGTAAGAAAATCCCAAAATGAGGATGAAAACTAGAGCTAATATTTCATTGAGCACTGTGTACCAAGCACTGTTACATGCCTTTGAAAATGCACTACGTCATGTAATGTTAACAACTACCCTATGAAATAAATGCAATAATTATTTCTATTTTGCAGAGGAAATACTGAGACAGAGAACTGTGATCAGGTTGCTCAAGGACACACATTAATATAAGATGGATCCCGAATTTGAATCCAGGCCACCTAACTCTAGGTCCTGTGGCTGCAAGGCTATGAAGAACTGCCTAAAACCACTTCCAACTGCTGGTCATAGACACAGTCTAACCCTGACCTATGTAGAAACCAGGAAGGGAACTGTCTCTATTTAGGATTTAAAAATTGGCAGTTCATAAACAACTGTAAGTAGATACTGCAGTAGATAACAAGAGTAAAAATAATACAATGTTACTTCTATCCTTCATATGGTGAAAGCTAGCACTCAAAGCTTTTCTTAAGTTTTAGTTTATCAGTATACAATAAAGTTGATTTTTGGTGTTCCTTTATCAATCCCTCTCTGCGTTCCCCCCCCATCAATATCGTATCTGTTCATGTCTTAACAAAATCAAGGAGTTGTTGTGATTGTTGTGTCTTCTTCCCTCCCCACCGGTTCGTTTATTTATTTACTTATTTATTTTTAAGTGTGAAGATGCCGTATTTCTCTTTCTATGCCTGGCTTAGTTCTCTTGATAAAATTTTCTCTAAGTCCATCCACACAACTCCTAGCTTAAAAGCATAAATACTTTGTACTTTTAATGAATATATGTCCTTATTCATAATAGGCTGCATTTATAACAGTGATATATATGTGTTTTGTTACCAAAAGCATCTTTAGAAACAAGCAACTCAGCCTACCACACATTTTTTAAAAACCATAAATAATATTTAATTTATGTTAACTTTTGCATTCCTAGTCTAAAACAACTCTCATTTCAGGAGAATAGTAGACTATTAAGTAAATATAAATATGACACCACTGCTCCATCAAGAATTCTGCAGTTATTAAACAGGATGGTCAGGAAGCACAGACAGAAACATGAATAAACATCGACCACAGTGAGAAGAGCCGACACACAACTGTCCATGTGGGATGTGTGGAAGGAGGTGCAACCAGAACCCTCATACGTGGCTGGTAGTAGCTTAAATTTGAAATTTGGAAAATGGTTTGGATTCATCTACCAAAGCTAATCACACAATTACTGAATGTCCCAGAAATTCCACTTCTGGGCACATATCCAGGAAAGCGAGCACATATGTCCACTAAAAGACATGCATAAGAATGTTCAGGGCTGCTTTATTTATACTTGTCAAAACCTAAGTGCCTGTCAATAAGAGGAAATAACTAAGTTCTGCTAAATAGTGGTATGTGCATGCATATTTCTGTAAAGGAATATTACACAGAAATAAGAATGAATTACTACCACACCCAACATTAGATATGCATCTCCTGCACATAACACGGAGCAGAAGGAGCCAGGCATTTACAAAGTGCGCAAAGAAGCCTTCTGGAGCGTTGGATATACTCTACGTTTTAACGTGTGCCCAAGTTACATAGTCATATTACATGTGTAAAAATCCATTGAACAGCATATGTAATATGTGCACTTCAGCTATGTTATACCTCAATAAAACATTTTTTTTTAAAAAAAAGGTATGGTTACCTAAACCACATCTACACATGGGTAGAGATGACTAGTTAAACACTTGTTAAATGAGAAGCACTGAACTGCATATTTATTTTGGCACTGCCAAGTCAAACACGGTGTTAGAACCTTAGCGAACCTTACTGTGATTGACGCCACCAACTACAAGAAGCTGAAGCACCGTGTGTTAATACAAAGTGACCACAAGGAAGAAAATTCCACGCAAGACGTGTGAACGGCCTAGAGCTTCAGGCAGAGATCACAATACGTTCTTGAAGAAGCTGAACACAATCACAGCAGTATTTATCCCGTTATTGTTTTCATTTATGTTAAAGATTGATATCTGTCCTCCCCATGAGACCTTTCAGTTCCTTCATTCTACACATTTGGCACTTTGTATCCTTTGTCCTTTGACTTATATTTTCCCATTCCGCCCACCCCCACCACCATGAGGTTCTGGCAGCTAGGTGTTTTAAAGAGCACTTCTGAGTATGTTTGCAATTTAATGTAAGTATTGAAAAACAAAACTCTTAATTACCCAAAGGTTTGAGATTTTATTGGCCCAGAAGATGTCAAATCAAAGTTTGTAAGCACTGGGAAGGAAGATCATCTCAGAATCTCTCAAGTCACTTGTGAAATGGAGAACTGTCTTTCTACAAATCGTCTACATACTCAAAACTTGTGGTTCCAAGTAGCAGCAATGAAAATTAATCAGATAGTGACTTGTAGCTAGTGGATGTTGCTGGATAAGGAGCACCCTCAAACTGAGTGCCTTAAAAGAATATATTGTTCACAAGTCTGTGTCAGCCTGAGCCGCCTGAAGGGCACCGGCAGGTGCAAGGTGACCTAACCCCAATGCCTTGCTGGAGCAGCCCATGTCTGTCTCTCTTTTTTCAGCAAGACAGCCCGGTCTTATTCACGTGGCAGTGACAGACATCTGGGAAAGAAGATTGGTGCAAGGCTTTGGAATTGGCACACCATCAATTTTGCTGTATTCTCATGGCTGAAGTAAGTCACAAGTGCAGCTCACATTCAAAGGCAGAGGAAATAGACTTAATCTCTTGATAACAGAAGCATCAAAGTCATATTGTGTAGGGCATGGATGCAGAGAATAACAAAGAATTGGGACCAGTTTTTGCAATGTACCACATGACTCTTCTCTTGATAGTGACTTTTAAGTTAGGTTTTACTTAATTCATTTATGAGTTCATTCACCATTTCAAGAAATCTGTATTGAGTACATTGTTTTGCAAAGCACTGTGCTGGATGCTAGATAGACAGATACAAAGAAACAGAGAACAGCTTTGCCCTCAGGGTCATGCCATTATTCATATATTTTTAACTTTAATACCAATTTCAATGGAAATAAAGAAATTACCTATATATCAAAGGGTTAATTCGAAAATGTTTTAGCTTCAAAACTATTTTTTTTGTCTCACTCTTCTGATTGTCTTCAATGTGGGAAGCATTTTTGGAAAGACAGGTTTTTAAATCTGACTTCCTAGCTGTATGACTTGGGACATTTACTTAACCTCTCTGAATTCCAGTCTCTTTATTTGAAAAAAGCAGACAATAATGCCTACCTCATGACTAATCTCAATATAAACAGTAATAATCCTTAGCTCCAAGCTTGGCTCATTTATAGGTAACACTCAATAAGTGATAACCACCATAACTGCACCTTCACCACGTATTACACCTGCATGCATAAAGAAGCCAGGCTTGGAAAATGTATTTTTATTGAGACAGTATGCAAAGAGAGAAAAGTTCAAAGCATGAGGCTGACAAAAACTAAAAATGTCCTTTAGCTGAAAAGCACATCCTCCTCCATTCGAAAATTATATTCAAAAAAGGGGAACAATAAATAGTGGTACTGACATTTCCTTCCTGGTGTTATTTATTTTATTTTATTTTTTCTTTCAGGGAGAGACAGGGTCACCAAGAGCCAGAATGGGACATTCTGCTCTCCTGTCTGAACGGCACAGCAGCATTATTTATTCTGGCAGAACTGCCTCTATGCTCAAATGACGGGCACAGAGAGCATAATAAACACAGATTCGGTTAACTCTATTGAGCAGGACAGGTTATCGGGGGTTGAAAAGAGGCCAAATGCATTTCCCCGGCTAGCAATGAAACGGGAGGAGGGCAGCCATGCAATGGGTTTTATCCTTTGTATGAAATAGCCAAGCTTTAGCCTCTGCACTCTTGGCTCAAGAAAGAGCTGGAGAGGTAGAATGCTAGAAGGTTTTGATTAGCCTTGCAAATCACTGAATTTCTTATACATTTTATTAAAACTAGTAGGTTCTCAAATAATATTTACAAATAATATCATAGTCACTATAAAAAAGACAAAACAACTACTGTTTCATACTGAAAAAGTCATATTCTAATAGATCTGGCAAAATTATTCTTCTCCCCATCTCTTGAAGACATGTACTCAAGTCAAAAGCACATAACTCTTTATTGACTCAATAAGCTGCACTATTCTTCAAGCAATTTATAGCGAAAACATAATTCATATTTAAATCTAACAACAACAATTTTGTCCATAGTGAATGATAATTTTCATACTAATAGTTGGGAATATTTAACCATTATTTTGTATTTATTATGTGATAATTTAAAATGATTGTTGAGCATTACAATGTGCATAATGTTTTGGTAAAACCTGAATACTTTTTATTCCTCTGGATTCTTTTATTTGAAAATTCAAATGATGTCACAAAATAATGAAAAACAAATGTACAATTTCAAAGAAAAAAATTTTCGCTCTTTAGGAAATCATTATACACATGGGTGTTTTGGTAAGGAAATGGAGCAGAAGGAGAGTTATTTAGAAAGCAGGTTTTGTCTCAGATATTTGCTAAATTGTGTAGTTTTGGTTGTCATGGTAATAAGCATCATGATTTAAATAAGTCTACATAGAAATAGAAGTCACTCATACTATATTCAAAGGAATCAAAGAAATCTCATTATTTAATGGAAAAAATTCCCAGTTTGGATGAATGAGGGAAAAACATAGTGTGTCAAATTTATTTTTCTGACAAACTGCGTGTTATTTTATCTCTGAAGCAACATAAAGACAAAATATTTAACAGTAAACAACAAAGGAAACATGACACATAAAACTTCTGGAATCACTAAGCAGTACTTAAAAGATATTTTATAAACTCAGGGTAAAAAAAAAATCATTGGAAAATCTGAAACAAACATTCAACAGGAATTCAGAAAAAAACAAAAAAGCAATATTCAAAAACAGTAGAAGTAAGAATATAATACAACTTCAGAAATTAGTAAAACAAAACATAATCATAAGAAATGACCTCCCAAAAATTGATTTTTGAAAATAAAGAATTCGTACAGGCAAGTGTCAAGCAGGACTTATCAATGATATTGGGGAAATGGATAAATAAACCATATCAGGAATATAAAAGTTGTTAAACTGCAGTAGAGACTGAAAAATATAAAAAAAGCTATGAGTTAGTTGGTGAATAAATTAACCACTTTAAAGTGGAAAATTTTCTAGAAAATATATGGAACTGAAAAAGGAAGGAAAGTAATCTGAAAAGACTTATAAACTTTAAAATAATTACTACCCTAAAGTCAACCCTCCTTTCAAATCCTCAGGAGGTTTTAGGGAGATTTCACCAGAAATTAAAGGAATATATCATCTTCATTTAGTATAAATTGTTTTAGAGAGGAGAAAAACAGAGAAAGCTACCCAATTTACTCTGTAATGTAAACTTGAAAGCAAAAAGTTTCATAAAAAGAAAAAAAAATAGAATCTCATCTGACTAATTAAAATAAATTCAAACATCCTAAATAAGGACTAGAAAACTGAATCTAATACATCATGAACAAATAGCATTTACACTATAAATTAAGAATGATTCAACATCAAAAAATATACATCAGTACAATGTGCCATATGAGCAAAGGGAAGGAGATCATTGCTATAATCATCTTAACAGATAAAGAAAAACATTAGATAAAATTCAGCACTCCTCTATACCTGAAAAAACTTAGCACAGATTATCTGCTGGAACTCTAAGTCAGCTTATTACTTAACAGCAAATATTTGCAGGTATTGCCATTAATTTGGAAACAAGTCAAGAAGATGCACTACTATCACAAATTTTCAACATTGTACTGGAAATGCTAGCCAATGAAATAAAAGGAGAAGAAATAAGAGTCATAAGAGAAAAGGGGAAAAATGTGATCATTTACATTGTAAAATAAAAAGACATTCCACAGGAAAATTATTATAACTAATAAGAAAAATCAGCAGGGTTCCTATAAATAAGATGGACACAGAAAATGCAAGATTCAGTATTCCAATAAACAAATTAAAATGTAATAGAAAAATACCTCTCATCATAGCAACACAAAGTAGAGGGTACCTAGAAAAAAAGTGTGCAAGAAATTGATGAAAAAAATACAAACATTATTTAAGGAATAAAAGAATCTAAAATAAATGTTAAACTATTGATCAAATTTGTGGAAGAAAAGAATCAACAGCCTAAAAGAGACAATTTTCCCCACATTAATCTATAAATGTATCTTTAGTCAATATCCCAAAAGAATGTTTTTATGGGTAGAGCCAGAGTGATTATAAAATTCATATGCAAAAATCAAGATCCAGGGATAAGCAAACCAAAGAAGAAAAATAAGAACAACTTATGTGAACTCAGTAATG
This sequence comes from Galeopterus variegatus, assembly GCF_000696425.1. Taxonomy (NCBI): domain Eukaryota; kingdom Metazoa; phylum Chordata; class Mammalia; order Dermoptera; family Cynocephalidae; genus Galeopterus; species Galeopterus variegatus. The sequence continues at coordinate 76,505 of NW_007731276.1, read as the reverse complement.
AAAACAATAGATTATTAATGCAGTTTTAATCAAATAGATTAAATATCAGGAAGGGGATGAAGAATCATTGCTAATAAACAGGGTAGGGATCATTGAATACCCAACTAAAAATATAAAATCATATCAATTCCTCACTTACACATCAATACTCCTGATGTGTTGAAAATCTAAAAGTTTTAGAAAAAGTGCACAATGACCTTGGAGTAGGAAAATAATGTCTAATGTTAAGTCCCTAAAGTCAGACCGCTGCATATGGTTGTGTAGGTCTCACTGTATGCACATGGGCTCGTGGATATGGTGTGGTACACAACCCACCTTTCCAGAAGATGTTCAAGTTCAATTATAATTAGGAAAATGCAAATTAATTCTCTCTGCAATTCTGCCACTAAATACAGACCTCAGGGAAAATTCCAAACATATATCTCAGGAGACATGTACAAAGATACAACAGTGTTTGTAACTGATAATAAAAATGAAGAGACTTAAGTGTCCATCAACAAGGAAACAGATGCAAATATTGTGGTTTCTTCATCCACGGGAATTAATGCAGCAGTTAAAATGAACTACCTCCTGATGTATCGATGTAGTTAAATCTCAAAAACCATGTGGAGTTAAAAGAGAGAGAAATGGAGAATAAAATGTGGGATAGCATTTCTGTAATTCCTAATAACGCACGATGTTATATATTTCTTATGAAAACCAATAGCTAGAGAAATAAAACAAATTGTGGAAGATTTACACAGAATTGATTATTATACTGTTGTCCCTAGGAAGGGAAGAAGAGGAATAAATCTATGTAGAAAAACAAAAGGACATCAGCTTTAAGTTGAAATTGTCTCTTTATTTTGTCAATAAAAATCTAAAGCAAAAGTTGCAAAATGTTAATAGTGTTAATTCAAGGTACTAGGTAAATGGGTAGCTTGCCTATATACCTTTGTACTCTTTTTGATTCTGAAAGCTTTTCCAAAATAAAAAAAAGACATATAATAAAGGATATTATAAATTAAGCAAAAAAAAAAAGAAAAAAAAAGGATGTCTATTTTTATTTTATCAGAAATGCACAACAGGTGTTTTATTATTTTATGAAACATTTCAAAATTAATAATATCAATTCATTTATTCAGAATTAATTACTTTCATTATAATTAATAAGGTAATGTATATGATGTCTTTTTTTTTTTTACCAGCACTTAATTACTTATGAACTGATTGTCTAGGTTTTAAGTTTCTTGTCTTTCTTGTATCTATCTTTCCGATTTTAATTCCCATCGGCTAGTTTAAATCTTCACAATTATTTTAACAAAGTCCTGTAAGAGAGAAAGTTGAAACTAATACACACAATGTTAGTGCTGCTCTTAGACTCGTTTATCCATGTTCCATGCCTGCTTCAGAAGCAAGGCTCACTTTGTTCTTAGTTTTAGTGTCGATTAAATGAGGACAGGTAATGTACCCTGTTCTTTTCTGAACTTTTAACAGCAATTTATAAAACATAGATCAGATAAAAAGAGAGAATGAGATTTTACTTAAGATCCTCAAGTGGTGTTGAATGTGTCATATGGTCAGATGTTTTCTTGGGGTAATTAATGTCCAATTTTATTATCAAAATAGTGGAACGACATGTAATTTCTAGAACTTTTCATTCACTCTGCTTTTCTATCACCTAGTCTACCATTTAGATATTCAAACTTGGAAAACTGAGGGGCACTGAACACTCTCTATCTGTGATTCCTGGAGTGTTAAGGGGAGATGTGCGTGGTTTGGCTAAATATTCCTGTGCTTTCCAAAGGCCGCTGAGTCCCACCCCACCCCACGTCGTTGAGAACCACTATAGGTCATCTAGTCAGTGATGTGGACAGTCCACGGAGCAGAAAGTGCGTAAATCTGGAGCCAGGCAGTGCTTCCACAAGTCCCATTCTGTATAGGGAAAGAGGGCACCTACTGAAAAATGCTGCTTCTTTTCCTAAAATATTTCCCAACAACCTGGCTCAGGAAGGCAGGAGCACTATTCCCCAGCCCTTCCTGTTGGAGGAAATGGGGACAAGTCCTCATCTAAAGCGCAGCAGCCCCGTCTGTAAGGAAGCATGGCAGAAGGAATGAAGCGTTGACGTCCTGTTGTGATTCTCAAGTCCCAGTAATGGACAGTTCTCCCATACCAGGGCTGCTCCCAACAGCTGCTGCTCTTGGAAGGGATCAATCTGCCCAAATTGACCTCAATTTCTCACAAGATAACTATATTTTTGTAAGAATAATTTAGTGCTATTATGGCTACATTCCAATTCTTTTTCAAAGTCATCGATTGTATCTTGGTAAAATAAGTTGAGAATAAAACAATCACACACACGTACACACACACACATACAGGCACGCACATACGTACACACACCTGATTTGAATTTTAGGCCTGTGTATCCTGTAAGACACGAGGAGAAGGTGAGCCCCTGAAGGCCACAACCGTGCTGCGGGCCTATGAACTCCTAGGTCTCAGACATATAGCACGTTGTTGGATATTGACTAAACTTTGATAAAAAACAATACCCCGAAGTCTAAAGCATATTGATACACCTCTAATTGCTATTGTACTTAGCATAACAAAGACTTCACAGTAAAGATGGGTGATGTTTATTACAGAAGTAATGGCAAATCTCCCTGCATAGAAAGCGGAAAAAAAAATTAAAAATCCTATGAGATAAAATTTGAAAACTGTGTTAAGATGCTTGGTAAGGTCTTTATAGGTGATCTGTGCAAACAGTGTGTATAAACTGTAATCCGAAAGATATTTTCAATGGCTTGCCTGCAGTGCAGCAGAAAGATGTTCCCTCATTAGCACCATCTTCAGGCCCCCCTGGAGCATTTTATAAACTACCTTCCTGCTTTCTGACCCTAATGAACTAGATCCTTAGCAAATAGCTAAAAAAATCTAACCTACTAAAAGCAATCTTACAAAATAGACTAACATGATTACTGTCATTTTAGTGTTTTATAAATTATGTTATTTATCTATTAGAAGGCATCTGAGTATACTTTTTTAAAATCATAAATTTTATTTAAAATTTCAAAAGGGAATTCCTTAATTAAAAAATGTCAACAACAAAATTATTACAAAAAAATATTTAGACTTAAAAGTCTTCAAGAACTACCAGGAGACTATGAATGACATTGAGGTTATTAATTCAGAATTTGTTAATTTCTTTAATCAACCAATTAAGAAATTATTACAGCCCAGTAATGTGGATTTTTTTCTGGGGTTGAAGTGGGGGTTGGGTGGGGATCATCTAATCACTGTAAATTACATGGAAAACTCTGTGTGAGTGTGTGTGCGTGTGCGCGTGTGCGTGCGTGCGTGTGCGTGTGCGTGTGTTTGTGTTTATGCCATTCACTGGATTCCCAAGCTGGACTTCGACCTTAAAAAAACTGAAATACATTACAACATCACATAAGTATATTAAGTGCTACCCGACTGCATCAATCAGAGGCAAATGGAAATCACAGAAAATCTATCACTTAATATAAACAGCAAAACAATTCTCTTATATTTAAAATCTTGCAAAACCAACAAACACGTGCTTACACACCCCTAAATATTTGAAACTAGTGGTAGACAAACTAATTCTTAGTAGAACAAAGCCAAAGATCAGCCCTCTAGTGTCATTCAATAAGACAGTCTTCAGACCAAACACAGATTATCCAAATTCTGAGGGGGTTTCTTTTTTGAACCAGCCTGCGGAATTCTTCAAGGCTATAATTATTTTTTTTCTCTACATGAAATATTTGTTTCTTCTAGTTAAGAAAGAGTAGCAAGTCTCACCTAATGAAGAAGTATTCGTACAATATTTTCCAAAGAATATTAAATTGTTTGTTACAGTCTCATTAGTGCAGATTTTCCATATTCATTTAGACCCAAACATTCTCGTAAGTGTCGTCAGATGCCAGGGGTGCATGTGCTCACCTGTTACATTGACAGGTATTCAATGTGCATTCTATTGGATGCTTTTTTTTCTCATTTCAGAGAGTGAGTCAATAGTTTTGTGATACTGGGAAGCAGCATCCCCCTGTTAACACTGTAACTGTGACACTGACAAATTTGTAATTTGTCAGCTTTTACAAATGATCTCAATCAGACTGTTGGGGAACACATGAGCCGTGTGGTAAATGTGCTGATGCAAATCTTTCTGGACCGCTAGGAAATTCCATACTGACTTAAAAATCATTTTTTCCTTATAATTGAAATAGGTGAATTCAGAAATGGGGTACGATGTAAAAAATATCCTACTGATGATTTCAGGAATTAAATCATTGAATTGATATCTGAATTAAACAAATAACTTTGAGGGAAAATATAACTTCAGCCTCTCTTTGAAGCATTCCCTTTTTATCACCAGTGTAATATCTATTTAATTCTTCCTTCTCTTATTTAAACCCATACTACAGTTATACTGGGTAGCAGAGAGGAGATTTAATAGTTTAAGAAATTTCACAAGTGTTATTTTTTCTCCAGTAGCCTCCTTTCCGTCTCCATAATCAATTTCATTCTGTGGAGCAAAGGATGAAGACTTGGACAGTAATGGGGATGGTGACCCCACGCTTCCTGGAAAGACATGGTCACTTTGATAGTTGGAGCCTTGATCTTCCACTTGCACTTTACCTCACTGTGCCCCCTGTCCCCAGACCCTCCACAGGGTCCCCTTTCTACAGAGCCTCCGTGCGCTACTTCTCAATGCAGCGTCATCGTCCACTCTCAGGAACTAGTGTCTTTCCATGCTACTTTTTCCTCATGGAACCCCTATAGATCAGGGAATAGCAGTGTTTCTAACTCACGTGGGCCTCATTCTTGCAACAAAGACCACACACTGTGCTCTGGACCCTAGTCAGGTATGCTGCACATGTCAACCTGTGTCAGAGGAGAAAGGGAAGCGGTGTGGAAACTGATCAATACAGACCCATTATCGCTGCTTAGCACAAAGCAAACCTGAGCAAAGCATCTTAAAAAACAAAACAAACACCTCATTCATACCCCAGCAGTGACACAGGAATAGTGACATTTCTATGTCTAAAGAAAAAAACGTTTCCTCTACTTGCTACTCCGTAAAACAAACAAGATTACTGAAATTTAAAAGGAAGAGATTAGACTGTGTCTTAGATTTACAACGTGTGAGAGACCTCAATTTTTTTCATAGCCCTCCCCTTCCCCATAAATAAACTGATATGAACCAAGAAGACTTCTTACCAGCCGCAGTCACCACTGTGACTCTTACAGCACCATTCCCACTATGTCAGATACTGTGATGACAGCTTTATGTGCATCATCGCATTTAACCTGCAGTTAACCCAGGAAAGCAAACAAGTTCTTGTGACCAGGTGTCCAAGGAACTGGCCTGGATAAATGAGTAGCTCACAGAAGCTGAACACAATTAATTGTAATGTTTTAAAATGTTTCTGTTTAGGTCAAATAAAATATTATAAGAATGTAATGTGAAATGGGAATAGGGAAGAAATAGAAGGCTCAGTGCAAAATTAAAAAAATCTTCCTCTGTGTATTAGTCCGTTCTGTGCTGCTATAATAGAGTACCTGGACTGGGTAATTTATAAAGAACAGAGGTTTATTTGGCTCACGATTCTGGGACAGCTGCATCTGGCACGGGCCTCAGGCTGCTTCTACTCATGGTAGATGGGTCCAAGCAGACCACAGGGCAAGAGGAAGCAAGAGAGAGGAGGTGCCAGGGTCTGTTAAAACAACCAGCTCTCGCTGGAGCTAACAGAGCAAGAACTCAGTCACTATCCCCACCTCCCAGGAAGAGCATTTATCCATTCATGAGGGATCTGCCCCTGTGATTCAAACAGCTCCCAACACTGCCACATTGGGGATCAGATTTCCACCTGAGTTTGGGGGGACAACACATCCAAACTCTATCACTATGCATGTTTGAAACTCAAGTTTATTTACTATATTATATTTGCATGCCAAATTGTGCTGTCCAAAAACTTGGATTTCAGGTCATGTAGACATGAATGAAGTGTTGCATTAGAAAACAGGTCCAATTTTAGAGTTGCAAAAAAGTTTTTATCATTTTTTTAAGTCTCAGTTATTACTCATTACACTTTAGTACTTATCTTTTTTTAATAGTTACAAAAACTGAGCAATTGAAATGTCTTCCACTTCTCCAGGCACTATCCCATTCCCAATCTCCTCTCTCCCCTTGACCCAGAGAAATCCCATCCAAGAGAACACTTGGGAAGATGTGGGGACTTTACCTGTTTCTTGAATGAGCACAGCTGATGCTACAAGCAAGTGGCTTCTGACCACTGCACCCTAAATTAGACAGACCTGCCCACTGGTTCCCAGGAAGTCCTGAAGTGGTTGATGCATGCTTGAAGTCCTCCCCCAGAGACCAGGAAAAGACAGCCCTGAGTTCCCTGGCCCAGGACATAAGTCACTCTTGTGGCCCTTTACCGATTTCTCGCTAAACCTCCCTCCTCTTTTCCTACCTCTGGTTATTTTATTTTAACCTTCACTTGTACATATTTGTGCAGTGCAATGTGTTGTTTAATACATGCACACACTGCACAATGATTCAGTTAGGGTAGACAGCACAATGTCGTATGTGTCAGTCCAGCACGTCTCCTGCCACCGCCCTCATCCCCCCCCGCAGCCTCTGGTCGCCATTATTCTATGCACCACTTCTATGAGAACCATTTTTTTAAAGATTGCACATATGAGTGAGGTGGGAGCTCTAAAGTATGGTGCTTAAACCCTGCAAGGAAACCTATGCAGAGACAGGGTAGCAAAGGAGTTGACCATCTGCAGTCCCCTGTGTTATGACTGCTACAGCAGGGCAGGTAGGGATGGTGCTCCTCTGGAGAGCCGTGTGACACCTGTACCTCCTAGGTATGCCAGCTCAGTGTAGAAGACACCCTGGCAATCACCACAAAGATTCCTAAAAATGAACTAGAAGAGCACGACTTTGCCCTGAGTCAAATTAATCAAACACCCAAGGGAAGATAGCCGCTTCTTGGGAAGGATGTCTGCATCTGTGGGAAGAGACAGCACGACTTTGGATTCACTGGGGAAAAACAGACCAGCCAGGAGAATGGGAAAGAAGGTCCGTGCCTTTGATGCCCATCAGTGTTGGCCAATTTTCTACACGAGAAGTGATAGGAACCCATACAAAGGATTTCCAAATGGTTTAATCAAGGATGTTGTTTATACCTACAGTGGCCATTGGGTGTCAGTTGGTGATTCGCAGAGTTGTTGAGGCCAAACCAATTGATTTGATATAATTTAAAATAATATTTTATTTGTTAAATATTATCAGTGCAATGTGAACTGAGGGCAGGTTATGAACAAACCACAAGGGTCTTCCATATATCCAGTGGCCAGACAGGTTCAGCTCTATGCTTGGAAAACACTAGGAAAAAAGGCTAAAATCACTCAAAACAGGAGTCCCAAAGTCCATATACCTTCTTGCATTAGATGGGCCTGCAGTTTCAAGTCTATGGACTGTGAATTAACACTTACATTTGTTAGGTGGAGATGCTTATCCATAGTCCTGGGGTTTGCTTGCATGAAGAGGCAGGTAGGGATGGTGCTCCTCTGGAGAGCCGTGTGACACCTGTACCTCCTAGGTATGCCAGCTCAGTGTAGAAGACACCCTGGCAATCACCACAAAGATTCCTAAAAATGAACTAGAAGAGCACGACTTTGCCCTGAGTCAAATTAATCAAACACCCAAGGGAAGATAGCCGCTTCTTGGGAAGGATGTCTGCATCTGTGGGAAGAGACAGCACAACTTTGGATTCACTGGGGAAAAACAGACCAGCCAGGAGAATGGGACAGAAGGTCCATGCCTCTGATGCCCATCAGCGTTGGCCAATTTTCTACACGAGAAGTGATAGGAACCCATACAAAGGATTTCCAAATGGTTTAATCGAGGATGTTGTTTATACCTACAGTGGCCATTGGGTGTCAGCTGGTGATTCGCAGAGTTGTTGAGGCCAAACCAATTGATTTGATATAATTTAAAATAATATTTTATTTGTTAAATATTATCAGTGCAATGTGAACTGAGGGCAGGTTATGAACAAACCACAAGGGTCTTCCATATATCCAGTGGCCAGACAGGTTCAGCTCTATGCTTGGAAAACACTAGGAAAAAAGGCTAAAATCGCTCAAAACAGGAGTCCCAAAGTCCATATACCTTCTTGCATTAGATGGGCCTGCAGTTTCAAGTCTATGGACTGTGAATTAACACTCACATTTGTTAGGTGGAGATGCTTATCCATAGTCCTGGGGTTTGCTTGCATGAAGAGAATAAGGTATTACATTACTGTTGTTGGCGTTGTTGTTACTATGATTCCTTTTCACCTGACAAGCCTAACAAATCAGGGGTTAGTGTGTTCCCACTTTCGCCTTGCCCTGACCATGAAGTGTGGCCCTCGAGTGAAAGCTGCTCAGTCCCAGTGGTCACACACTGCAGCGTCCGGGACAGATGGATGCACAGGAGTCAGGACCACAGCAGGCACAGCCCAGCAGGTGCCCCACATTAAAGACTCGATTTTGGCCAGACAAACACAAAATTTACCAAAAAAAATAAAAATAGTGTCGAAAATATGTCTATCCCATGAACATCAATGTGCTTGCCAACTTTAACCACAGATACATACATACATACATACGTACATATGTAATTTAAAATCTTTTCTGACTTGATTACAATTTTTTAAAAAAATTGGGCATTGGTAAACAACAAAAGCCTATGCTAAGGCTATCCAAATTTTTGAGACCTTTCTGTGCCTTAGGAAACGGGTGTGAAAATCTGCAAAACCTTAAGCTTTCCATGAATTTCAATGAGTTAGAAATGCTGCAAATATAACCTTTCTTTTAATTATTTGGGGATTTAAATTCAGGTTTAGGAGAAATAGAGAGGAAAAAAATGGGAGTTATAACTCAAATGAGAATACTGTTTCTTAGAAGTTAAATGTATAATACACCAATTCACTTCTAATTTCCCACTAATCCCTGTCTTCATTCATTTGCTTAGTAAAGAATTTTAATAGATAAGACCACCATTATAAATTTACATATTGACACAGTGGCAATATTACCACTGAAAAGGAAATAATGTGTTTTCACAGTTTATTTGTAGTTTTTGTACGTGTATGTGTGTTGAAGTCAAAAATCTAAACCATATATAAGTATTTCCAATTATACAAATCTAAGACTTTGTAAGACTTAAATGTCAAATGGAATTTTCCTAAAAGTTTCTATGTGGAGCTGGATTTATACATTAATTTTTTCAGAATCTAAACCATATATAAGTATTTCCAATTATACAAATCTAAGACTTTGTAAGACTTAAATGACAAATGGAATTTTCCTAAAAGTTTCTATGTGGAGCTGGATTTATACATTAATTTTTTCAATGTCAACTTCAGCAGAACTGTCAATTTTATACATGCTTAATTTGGTAGATTTAGAATATTTGAATCATTCTGTGAATAATCTTCATATTACAGGAAAATCACAAATTAACTGATAACAAGAAATAATAGGAAAATCAGTAGTCCTCACCATACCAAACACTACGGTATTTCTGTTGAAATATAGATTGTACTGTAGCTACCCTCAAATCACGGAATATATATTAAATATTCTGGTCAATGTTCAGTGGGATTTTATATACATGTACATTTGAATAAGAACTGTAGTATCCTTTTGTCCTTGAGTTCTTCTGAGATGTCTATATTTATTTAAGAACTTTCCCATTAATAGTGCTAGTTCTAATGTTTTACAAAAAACCTCTAAAGACAGCAATTTCCAGGAATTTCTTGAAGAAGTCTATATGGACAAGAAAGAAATTCTCAGAAGCTTTCATTCAAAGACGAGCATACATGTGAAGACTTCTGTACGTGATTTTGCTTTCAATGCTCTGCCCAAAGTCATTATCAGTGACAAGAATAATAACAAAGTTTTTCATTGACAAGATGTCATGGAGATCTATAATTTTTAGATGATCAAATAGCTCTGAAAAGCTACTGTTTAAAGAAGATTAAAGGCATGAGCCCAAATGATTACCACAGAGACCATTTGTCAAATAATCCACGAAATAAGTGCAGAAACAAGAGAAAGGATTCCTGATCTGGAACATGTCACCAAGTCAGTTCTTAAGGAGGCTTGGCTACTCAACAAACCCAAGAGCTTTACATATGCTTAGACTGTCTTCCTAGATTTATAAAATTTTTATACTTTGTGATGCACAAAAGGCCATATAAACCTTTAGTCCAGAGATGATGTATTTGCATATGTATGCATAAGAAGTGATTTGATTAATTCAAAGATGTGAGGGGTGGTTGGCTGAGGAAGGTGGCTTAAATCCCTAAGGAATAATCAATAAAACCCTTCAACTTTAATCAACTTGTTAAAATGAGATGTGTTCATGAAGTTTAACTTATGGGTCATGCTGGAATATGAAGCGTCTTTAAAAGTTGAGCCTTTCAGTTGTCTGTAACAGGAATAACAGTCAGTGTCCATCAACTCCTACCTTCTGTGTTCCTCTTGACTGTGGAGGCAGCAGTTCATGGTATTCACCAAAAAGCTAAACAGACGACTGTACAGGGACTTGGCCAAGAGATCCCGGTAAAATTCAGCAATCTGTATAGTATGCCGTCGTATTATCGTATCTCCTAAAACAACAGAAGAGAAGGCATAGGAACAAGGGTTTCCCACACATCCTATTTATTCTCCACATACCTGCATATATCAAAGGATGCTAAAAAATTATACTAGGACACTAATACATGAGAATGTCTTGTTGGTTGTTATGTAAAATGTTTCATATCCATTGCAATCTTAGTTGTTACAATATGTTGACGACAGCTTTTACCCCTCACTAAACTGTGTAACCTCCTCTTAGTTAGGGAACCAGCTCTTCGCAGGGCCCCTCTTAGCAAGTTTTCTGATTACAACTCACTGGTTTGGATATTGAATCATCCCAAGGTATTTGGAAACCTGGCCACCTGGAAATTAGTCATATTTTAAATATTTTCAAAGATGTGGTTTAATCAACCAAAATGTGGAACTTGAGTTTGGGAACAAGATTGGGCTTTATGGTAGAAATTTCTATGTCATTCTCAAAGAGATAGAGATTGAAATCTTGAGTGGTAATATTTTCAGAAGAAAATAGACTAAAGGAGGGACCAAGAAAAAAAAAAAGGAAAGAGTAAGGATGCTTTGGAGCGGAACCTGTCACAGCACTCTTGCTGGGGCATGGAGAGTGAACAGGATCTAGAACTCACATTCTGTGGCCATAGTGGTAACCAGGGTATGAGCAGGGAGTTAGTAACAGGACGATGGCCGTGCGAAATGAGTTGCGTGGACTGTCAGTCTGTTGGAGGTACAGTTAAGGGAGGAAAACTGCTGCTGAGTTTTGTTGGGAACGACCCATCCCAATGGAAGGTGGTAGTGGAAGCAGGTGTGGCCACTTATGCTATTGTAGAATTGAGGTCCCTGGAGCCAGGACGACTGAGGGGTTCTGATGAGTCACCAACATGAGGTGCGGGAGGGGAAGGGCAGTGTCAGTAGAGGGACCTGCACGTATTAAATTATAGGTACCAGGGTTGAGTTTGATTTTTTCTAAAAACAAAAAAAAGAGGCATAGAAAAGAATAATGTATTTGGAGAACTTCAAGGTGCTTGGTATGGCTGGAAGCACAGTGCTGGTGCAGAAGGATGAACCATTAAAGTTCGATGTGGCCCAGGTAATAAAGGGGCCTCCTAGGCCATTTGAAGGGATGTGCTTTCCTCTGAATGAGCTGGAGTATCTTTGAAAGATTGTTACCTACGATGAAAATCCTATTTGCATTTCAGAAAGATTATTTTTGAAGCAGCGTGGAAGGAGGCAAAATGAAATAAGGCCAGATAAAAGATTAACCAGGAGGCTCTTGCCGTCACCCAGGGAAGGAGCGATCAATTAAGGCAGTGTCGATAGAAATGAAGAGAAGGCAGAAAGAATGACTGAGACTTATGGGGTCGAACTGGCACGTCTGACCTATGCAATGGAGGAGGAGGAAGAGAAAGAGGTATTGAGAATGACTTTGGGGCAATTGGGTGGAAAACGGGGCCATTCATTAAGTTTGGATGAGGAAGAAATCCTAAATCACATACCTGAACACCTGCAAATAGGTCCAGTAGGGACAGCAGGAAGAATAGTAGTGACTTAGAGAAAAACGATCAGCTAGACGGTGAGCCCTCACGATTCCAATCAAGAGGAAGGCCATGAGTTATAGTGAATGATCGAGAACACGTGGGCAGCGACTCTCCTCACCGACTGAGCAGAGACGCATCCAGCACAGAAATGAGGCATGTCACCTGGAGTCAGACAGCGTCCAATTCTAATGCCAAACATGCCATTCACTAACGATCTGACGTACAAAGCCATTTAACCTCTTTGAATCTTGGTTTTCTCATCTGCTAAAATGGAAATAGTTATGCCCACTTTGCAGCAATGTGTGTGAATTCACAAATTACGTTTATAGCACTTGGCACAATGCCCATCCGTTCATATATGCCCAATAAATGACGGCTATTATTATGACTAATGAGGTACAGGGAAAAGGTTAGTTCTTCATTGGCGAGGGCAAGAGGGCTCCACACACACAAACGAGTCCAACACTGCTGGAACACATCATTTTGGATTGATGGCTTTGTTTTCTAAAATGACAGATTAGCTAGAAAGGTGATCGGTTAAATAAAACGGTCTCTTGAGAGCACAGAGTTTACAATATAGAGGCATCCCAGTGACCAAACGTTTCATAATGCTTTTCTCATTTGCCATTCAACTCATAGAAACAGTTTCACGAGCAGGGACAGTCAAAGTTGTCCTTAACTTCCATATATGAAATAAGACCACAAATTGCACTAAGATGCAAGTTAGAGTACAGAAAATTTTACCTTTAAAATATTGAATATCAGTTGTTAAGGCAGAGGCCAATTCATCCGTAGATACTTGTAACATTCCAGCCACTAGAATTAAAGCAGCATCATAAACATAAATTTAGTATACATTTTTTGAGACAGATGACTTTGTATTTTATAGTCATAAGTTTTATATAGACATATTAGAAAATGTGTGTATTAAAGAAAAGTCAGTGGCCCGGTGACTGTCCAGTTCAACTAGAGGAATGTCTTCGAGTAACCAGAACAACAGTGCGTTCTTGTGGCTCTGTGCATTAAATCACAACAGGTTTTTTTCTCCTGTCCTCACAGATGACACTGAATTATTTCCTTCAAATTCCTGGTTAAATCACTTTGACATAGGTGAAGACAAGCTGTTCGTGGACAATCTGTGGTTTTTAGGTGTTTTGAAAAAATCTGGGAATGACTAACGAGGCAACTTCAGAAAAGAGAGATTTGTGGCAACATCTCTGAAGGGAAGTCATTATATTCAGTTTCAATGTTTAGCTAATAACATGGCCCCAAAATACACGGGGTGGCGGGGGTGGGGGTGGAGAACAGTTAGAACAGCATAAACAAACCCAAGAATGTGCTGAAGAATTAATGCTGTTATAGTGCACAGAATGGGAACACCAAAGTACATCTTGTTATTCATTCCTATAACCATTTATAAGGAGAAACAAAGTGGATGTTTTTTTTGCCCTCATTGAATCCTGCTCTAGAGCAAAGGGTTTACTCCCACTGGCTCTCCGGTACTGTGTCTCCATCTACCGGCAGGTCCACAAAACTGCACATCCCCGAGGTGAACGTCAGAAGGTCGAGCTCCACCGACCTTGCTCCAGAAGCTGCAGGTCAGAAACCAGCGCGGAGTCGGCACCGGCCAGAGCAGTGAAGCGAACGTCTCCAAGGTGCAGCACGGCCGCTAGGATTACAAACAGGTTCTCCACCTCCTGCACGTTTCATAAGGAGACTAAATGAGTAGGATTGCTTAAATGAAAGGTAAAAGACAAATCCTCGAAACGCCTAAAAGTAGGTGACAAGAATGACGTGGACCCTATTGTGACATTTTCAGATCCAAAACGTTCAGTAAGAGAACTATTAATCTACACCTCAAAATAAAAAACTCAGACTTCAATGTCCATTTCAGTGTTTTTGTTCCTTAAACGTAAGAGTAAGGAGGTGATATTCTGATATAAATTAATGGCTTTTAGATAACTATCATAATGACGGCAAAGGATGGTGTAACTAGGGTCTGACTTGCTGCAAGTCACTCGTGAGGTCAGACTTCACTTCTGTCCTCTTGGGGCCGACGTTGGACTGAACAGGCAGGTTCATCAGACTTTGCAGTCACTGAGGTGCTCCACTCTAGAACATAACTACGTTCCTAACTATGGAGGCGGTTTCCTCATTATCTCTCATGAGATCAACTAATATGATGGTTACAGAATTTCTAACTTCTGCTGGAAAACCAAAGGGTGCATAATGAAAACAACTATGCCTAGATAAAGAAAATGCAAATTTTTAAAAAGGTATTTTAAGGAAAACTAAAAAACAAAAAAAGAGTCTTGGCAAGAGCTATCTTTTAGCAGAAGGTAGCAGGAAGTAATTAAATGTTTGCTGAAAAAGTATCTGAGAATGTAGAACTCGGCATAAATAGAGAAAATCGACCTTATATTTGGTTTTTGGACAGTCATTTTGTGGCAAGAATTAAACATCAAGAAAAAGCTGTAAGTTTAAACTGTGCTTCTCTAGAATATCAAGTATTTATCATGATCATATCAATAGTAGAACAGGTTGAGCCTCATTAATGGCAAGCAACGTATCCTTTTAAGTTCTCAGTTTCCTGATCTGTAATTTGGGAATAAAAAGCTTCTTCAATAGAAGTTGTTCTAAGAACAACTCTTATTTGACACACAAATATGTAGTTGAAATGATATTTTCTTTGGTACTTCCATGAATTTCTTCTAGAACTTCTAGTTTTCATCATAAGGAATGATTTGATCATTTAAAAAAAAAGAGAGCATTGAAAAAAATGATCTCTAAGTAATATCTAGGTACAGTAATACTCTACGACTGTGACATACTCAAAAAATGTTTTTAACAACCCCTACATAAGTTAGTGTTTCAAATTTAATTAACTTATGCTTTATGAAACATTTTTTTCTAGCCTCTCCACCTACCTGACAACTTAATGCTTTCCTTTTTAATTAACTCATGTTTATTGAATACTCTAGTGCCCTGCCAAGTAGCCACCTCTAGTTACACAGACAAGAGGAATTTTTACTGTCCCCAAGGATCTTATAATCAATGGAGACAGAACTGTGAAAACTAACAAAAATACACATTACAATATGGTAAATGAATTCTAGGACAGAGGTGAAAATAAACTACCCTGTGAGCAGAGGGGAGGCTATTATTCTGTGCATATAAGTAGAGAGCAGTAACCCAGGCTGCCTGCTGAAGTGGTGAGCAAGTGGGGGTGAAAGGCTTATGGGGGGGCACCTTTATGAACATACCTCTCAGGACCACAGCCACTTCCACGTTTTTTTTTTTTTTTTTTTTTTTTTTTTTTTCCTGTTCCGGCAA
>NW_007731276.1:50960-59974 GCF_000696425.1 Galeopterus variegatus | reverse complement strand
TTTTTTGTCTTTTTCCGTGTCCGGCAACGGGATCGCAACCCTCGGCATTGCCCCCGCGCCTCGCTCAGCCAGTGAGCAGGAACCGGTCTGTATGTGGGATCCGAACCCTCGGCGGGAGCGCCTCCGCACTTCCCAAGTGGCGCACTAGCACAGTGTGCCACCGGGCCAGCCCCCACTTCCACGTTTTGATTCCAAGGCGTCACCAGTCCAGAGATACCTTCTTTCAAATCTTACTGGACAGAATCTATCCTCTCCTAAGTCAGCTAAATTGTCACCATTCAAGTCATTCCAAAGGATCAACATAAAGGGATTAATTTTATGTCTTTTGTTAAAATGTACCTATTTCTTTTACCGAAAAGGTTATTGGTTCTCTATTAACACCCTTAGTCAGTGGGGGTATTTTGCTTGCCCTGCCTTTGAGGGTCAATCATGGATTTTCAAAGCCTTGTTTCCAAGTAACTGGTATTTTAGTAGAATGGTTCCCTACTCATATCTCTATCCCTGTTTCCTGTAAGGAAGCAGAAATTTCAGGCATGTAGAGAGAAGAAAACATAAAAATAGAGAAGTAATGCATCAGCTAGTGAAAAGACAGAACAGTGAAAGGGGGTAGGAGTCAGTAAAAGACAGAAACACAGAGACTGGATAGTCAGAGCTCCAGTCTCTGAATGGACGGAGGGTTGGGCGAAGCCAGCTGCCCCTGGTTCATTCGTTTAGGACATTTAGCACCCCTCCCTGTCTGCACCTGCCCACCTACTTCCCACCCACTCACTTCCCCATTAGCCATAAATATGTGGGCAGGGGTAAAAACAAAGACCCACTTCAGTCAAATTACTGGTTTCAGAAAAATAAAAAAGAACGTATTTAAATCTGTGAATAATTCTGGGCTTGTGAACTACTGGCTGAACAAAGTCACTCCTGCGATCTTATATTAAGGGTTCATGAGGAATTGGCTGTAATCCAAAATGCAACCATATTGAATGTTTGGAACAGAATTAATACACAAAAAAAACAGAGACTGGGGACATTCTGAGAGGTCTCACTCAAGGCCTAGGTCATTTCATATTCCTTATTCACTAAACCACTGCTATTTAACTGAGGACCCACTAAACACGCATGGCTATGTAAATTTAAACTAATTAACATCAAGAAATATTAAGCATGCGTTTCTTGAGTCTCTCTAGCCACACATGGTTGTAACCACTGTACTGCACTGCACAAGTCAAGAAACTTCCATCATCATAGAAATGTCTATTGCGCAGCAGTGGTCTAAACATTTTAAATTGCATTTTTTGGCATCATCATGCTTGTAGGTATTTGGTAATTCTTTACGAATAAAACATTTTTATATTATTTAACAAGATATTTTAATAAAGTGGTTAAATTTCAAAGTGACTTAACAGTAAAGAGTTACTTCAGATCTACCAGTTTTCTCTTGGGTTGGACAATATAAAGTTATTTCAGTTATTTGATCTGTTTTGGCAATACGAGGGTACTTGAAAAAAGTCTGTGGAAAAAGAAAATTAAAAGATAATATGAATCTTTCTGTGAACTTTTTGAAGTACCCTCATATATATATATATATACACGCACACATATGCACATGTATATTCTTTTTGAAAAAGAGCTCCTTAAAGACGGCACCGCCTCCTCCTGTTACATTCCTGAGGCTGCACTGCTTTCACAGCACCCATTTTCCCCAACATATTTTTCTTGTTTGTCTCCCTCCCTGCTGCAATGTAAATCCCTGGGAGGCAGGGCCTGCGCTTATTCTCTGCTGAATCGTCAGTGTCTATGGCAATATCTGGAATACAACAGGGGCTCAGTAAATGTTTTTGAATGAATAACTTTTAAAAACTACTAGAAGGCTGGTTTTCTCAGTAAAATATTTATGATATGACTCACCAAATTGCTGAAGCCAACTACATTCAGGGCTTGTTTCAAAACAGCTAATCTCTCCCTGTTCAGAGAATGCTCTGCTGTTGATACATCTTCCCGTATGGTCTGGTTCAAATACCTGTTGGGATGGAAAGTGCATAGCATTACCTCTTGGCTTGTGGTCAAACGCCAGTGGTCATAAGTCACAGCAGCCATATTTGGTCTCCAAAATAATGGAAATCACCTGGACATTCTGTACCCTTGTGTTTACAAAGCTTTGGTACATACGCACATGATGTTTCAGGAAAGGAACAAAAATTGCTCTTGTTGTTCCAGGACATATTTACACTGTTTTACATGCTCTTGCCCCGGCTGCACCCTTCTGTGTGAAAGGAGAAGGTCATGGTGTTTTGTGTATTTCATATAGGAATTTGGCAGTTCCTACTATAAGCTTTGTAATCAATTTTTGCATTGAAGATACTTAACTTATAGTGATTTATTGTTTCTCCTTGTCAGCATCTTTTTTTTTTTTTTGTCTTTTGTCTTTTTCCGTGTCCGGCAACGGATCACAACCCTCAGTGTTGCCCCTGTACCGGACCGGGGACCGGCAACGGGATCGCAACCCTCGGTGTTGCTCCCGTGCCTCGCTCAACCAGTGAGCGGGAACCGGTCCGTATGTGGGATCCGAACCCTCGGGCAGGAGCGCCGCTGTGCTTCCCAAGTGGCGCACTATCCAGTGCGCCACCGGGCCGGCCCGTCAGCATCTTTTGATTATGATGTGGTTGATTAATTCATCGATTTATTCCTTTTATTCAACAGATTTGTATAAATCGCCGACCAAATACTGGGGATACCAGGCAGCTGAGGATGTAAAGATAAAGGGCTCATCCCTGGAGCCCCAGCGACAAAAATTCATGCGTCCGGGGGTGGAAACAAGAGAAGAGAGAGCTGCCACACAGAATGGCAGTAGATGCTGGAGAGGGATGCAAGGTGTTCGTGGGCAGGAAGAGGGCCTCACCCAGAAGTGGATGGTGAGGAAACACGGCTGGAGATGCTGCTCTGGTTCCAAGAATGGCCGTAAGAAACTGCCAGGCAAATACCAGGGCTTAAGGCTGTGTCTGGAGTCATTAGCAACACGGAGGAAGGTGCACAGAACTGGTCAAGCATGATGCACGTGGGAAACCCTACATGTATGGAAAATTAGAGCCTGAGGTGAGCCGAGCACAGATTGATGAGGTGGAGGAGTAGCCAGCACTTTGCACATCTTGCAAAAGAGTCTCAGTCCTGTCTCAGAAGTGATGGGCAGCCCTGAAGGCTTCCAAACAAAGAGGAATATTCTGATGCCCAGTGGAAGATTACCTAGAAAGCGATAAGTCCACTAAGGGAGGTGGGTGATCCAGGGAGAGACCCACTGTGGTGGAGAAAGAGGACTGAGAGAGAGGACCGGAGATGACAGAGCTGGCAGGACAGAGGACAGACTGGGTACAGGGGAGGAGAAGAGAGAGGAGATAATGATGCGTCTCCAGTTTCTGTCTAGGGGAATAGGGTGGGTCACGAACCCATTCAGTCAGAGCGTTCTCAAGAGGCGGAGTCAGTGTTTTGAGAAAGTCTTATCTTTTATATTAATCGTGTTGAACTTAAACAACATGTCAAAATCCAACTGCAGTTCCAAGAAATAATAGCTCTTAGGATCTAGAATTCAGAAAAGACCAGAGAATCCAATCTGGAAGTCATCAGCACTAGAGGACTAAAGCCAGCGAGCGCAGAGCTCACGCAAAATGAGGATCTAAAGTTTTAGGGCTGAGGAAAGAACCAAGTGCTCAGGAAGGGAGCGGAAATTAAAAAAAAATAAAGTCGTTAAAACTAAAGGATAATGTATTTTGAAGATGATTGATAGGGGCAGAAAAGAGACCACAGACGCGAGGGAATCAGGCGACTGACCAGGAGCGCTGGGCAGTGGCAGCAGCAGACTGCAGAGGGGGCAGGCGTGGGTCCCAGAGGACGTCTTGTTCCCCAGTCCTGGCTGTCAGGGCAGAAGATCAGTCTAGTGGCTGTTTGGGTGGCAGCGCGAGAGGCTTCGGAATGTTTATATGCTGAGACAGAAGCAAAAAAAGACTGGAGAAAAGACTAAAGAAAAGGAGGCATGGGGGCATTGAGGAGGAGAAAGTAACTGAGGTGGGAAGAGGCCTCGGACCCTCCCACTGCAGAGGGACGCCGCTCTCTGTGGCCACAAACATAGCTCCGAAGGCGAGGAGCATCTTGCGGGGTAGAGACATCACTGCTTTGTGGCTTCAGTTTCTCTAGGAGAATGAGGCTGAGGTTTAGATGACCAGGTGAAGTCGGCTGGGGAAGGTTGTGAGATTGCAGAATGGGCTGTGCAGAAGGGACACTACGGGGGGGACTTGCTGCAGAGTGCCCGGGGTGCAGTCCAGCTCGTGGGTGGGTCACGCTCTCTAGAGATCCCCGTGCCTGCTGTAGGGAGGCTGAGCTGGGATTCGGGGCAGTGGTATAACAGGAAAAGGTCAAGGGCTACACTATCAGTTTACCATGGTTACAGAGTCATCTTGCCTATAATTTACAAAATTTTAGTGACTACAACGTCTTGATGATAGGAAATTACAACCACTCTCGATACTGCTGGTTCTCAGACCACTTCAGGCACCTTTCTGATGCATCTTTTCTTTCCCACTTACTTAATCACGACATTGGTTAATGTTCCACTGAGAGCGGCCACTTACCATCTTCAAGAGAATGCTAGACACCAACGACATGCTCCTGTTATCATGACAGAGTCAAATATGCAAAAGACCACTGTTTCTTTTTAAATTCTTGGAGAGTAATCAATTAGTAACCCCCCCATGGCCACTTCAAGTGTTTCTTTAAACCATCCCATTCCCCATCTTATATGCCTTTATGGCTCAGAATTTACAGTAGCAATGGCCTGCTCCATGAGGGGGCATGAATGTCACAGAATTTTTATTTCAGTTTAATTCTGCATGGACGCAATCCTGGTAGTTGCAGAGAGGGCTGCTAAGTATGTAACAGGTTTGGTTTGTAACCAAATCAAAACACACAATTTCAAGCATTTTGTCCAATGGTGAGAATGATGCCTCTGGACTGTGCCTTTTCCTCTGTAGCCAGAAAATTTGTCGGTATGAAGGCAATAAAATACATAGAACACAATGTCTTTTGTACAGATTTAAAATTTCTCCCACTATGCAATANAGAAATTGCAACCACTCTCGATACTGCTGGTTCTCAGACCACTTCCAGGCACCTTTCTGATGCATCTTTTCTTTCCCACTTACTTAATCATGACATTGGTTAATGTTCCACTGAGAGCGGCCACTTACCATCTTCAAGAGAATGCTAGACACCAACGACATGCTCCTGTTATCATGACAGAGTCAAATATGCAAAAGACCACTGTTTCTTTTTAAATTCTTGGAGAGTAATCAATTAGTAACCCCCCCTATGGCCACTTCAAGTGTTTCTTTAAACCATCCCATTCCCCATCTTATATGCCTTTATGGCTCAGAATTTACAGTAGCAATGGCCTGCTCCATGAGGGGGCATGAATGTCACAGAATTTTTATTTCAGTTTAATTCTGCATGGACGCAATCCTGGTAGTTGCAGAGAGGGCTGCTAAGTATGTAACAGGTTTGGTTTGTAACCAAATCAAAACACACAATTTCAAGCATTTTGTCCAATGGTGAGAATGATGCCTCTGGACTGTGCCTTTTCCTCTGTAGCCAGAAAATTTGTCGGTATGAAGGCAATAAAATACATAGAACACAATGTCTTTTGTACAGATTTAAAATTTCTCCCACTATGCAATAGCATCTAGGATGATTTCACTAGAAATATAGTTCTCAGTTATCAGCAAAACAGTATCTTAAAATGGAAAGATTAGTAACAGAATAAAAAAAAATTACATTTTTTTAAAAATTAAAAGTACTAATTTCCCCTTTGACATCACCCAATCACAAGGCCTCATACAAGGTTAGAGAAATACTTAAAAAATATTCCTAGTAAGTATTAAAACAAAGAATCTGAAGATGTATATTTGAGTCCTATTTGACTCCTTCGGAAAAACATTGTCTTCATTTTATTATCTCTAAAATGGAGTAAAAATAGATTAAAATAGAGTAAAAGATTCTCAATTTCTAGCTCATGTCGACTTCGTGAGAGATGCTGCGTGTGCTGTGCTTTCTACACTCAGACCACGATGCACATACGGAACGTGAGTATTTCTTGGAAAGACCGTAGCTCATATGTGGGAAACGTTTAGTCCCATGTGCACTGTCATTACTAAAACTCCTAATCAAATGAATAACTAAGCCAAGGAAAATAAAGGGATGTTTTGAGAAATTTTAACAAATGAGATTAGCAATGGAAAAAAATACCTGAACCCATAAAATACACTTTTCTGTTAGCAGACAGATAAAAGTAATAAATAGATAAAAGGAAAAGATCACAGTTCTCACTTTACTCTTTTATCCCAATGTGAAAATATGGCATTTCCAGATGTTTTTATCACATTGAAGTAGGTAAGAAGGATTCTGGGTGATGACTAACAGACTTCCCTCAGACTAGCCATAACGCTACTGACGTTTCCTACGAATCTCCAACACAGTGCTTGCAAACCATCTTAGATAAATCCAAGCAAGTGTTTCATCTGACCGAGAGTTTTCAACTTTGCTTGACTATTAATTAATGGTCCTATACTCCTTGGTATTCAAATTTTAGAACTAAATACTCAACATCTTCTATGTTATTTATTTTATGAATCCAGATCACATACCTATAGCTCAAACAATCTTTTAAATCATCTTCTTTTAACTCGAATATGACTTGGAACAGTGCTATTTGGCAACATGTCTATATCTCATTGTCCAGAGTCAAATATCAGAGATAGTCACTGGTGAAGAATCATTGCTATTTTTTTAAAAAAAAAGATTGGTAAATGAAGGGAATGCTCCAGATGCTGTTTCTATCATGGGGCAAAAGACTATAACATGGGCTTTAAACTGATAAAACCTACAGATGGATTAATATTGTTATTATTGTTATATTGTTTATGAATATTCATGAGGTACAAAGCTGATCAGTACTGCTCCGGCCCAAGAGGTGAAGGCCAGATTCATGCTGGCAGCATACCCATTACCACAAATAGCATTTGTACCCTGTGTCCCCCAGCCAATTAGCCCCAACCTCCCTCCTCCTCCCCCTTTCCCACCTACTTCATTTTATAGCCCAAAGAATGTTCTCTCCCTCTGCAAGGCCAGCGCACCGCTGTGGTCTTTCTTTCCTTCTTTCTTTCTATCTTAGTTCCCACATATGAGTGAGCACATGTGGTATTTATCCTTCTGTGCTTTGCTTATTTTACTCAACATAAGTTTGTCCAGGCTCATCCATGTTGTTGCAAATGAGAGAATTTCATTCTTTTCTATGACTGAGTAGTATTCCACGGTGTATATATACCACAGTTTCCTTATCCAATCATCCATCAATGGACTTTTAGGTTGGTTCTATGTCTTGGCTACTGTAAATAGAGCCAGAATGAACATGGAAGGGCAGGTATCCTTTCGACATGATGATTTCCATTCTTCTAGGTATATACCCAGAAGTAGGATTGCTGGACTGTATGGAAGATCTATCTGTAGTTGTTTGAGAAACCTCCATACCGTTTTCCATAGTGGTTCTACTAGTTTATAGTCCCAGCAACAGTGTAGGACCATTCACTTCTCTCCACACCCCCGCCAGCATTTGTTACACTGTCTTTTTGATTACAGCTAGTCTAACTGGGGTGAGGTGGTTTGTCATTGTAGTTTTAATTTGTATTTCCCTGATGACTAGTGATGTTGAGCATTTTTTCACGTACCTGTTGGCCATTTGTATGTCTTCCTTTGAAAAATGTCTATTCAGCTCCTTTGCCCATTTTTTAACTGGGTTATTTATTTTTTTACTGTATAATTGCTTGAGTTCCTTGTATATTATGGATATTAATCCCTTGTCAGATGCACAGTTAGCAAAAACGTTCTCCCACTGTGTAGGTTGTCGTTTCACTCTGCTGATTGTTTCTTCTGCTGTGTAGAAGCTTTTGAGTTTGATATAGTCTCATTTGTTTATTTTTTTCTTTTTTTGCTTGTGTTTTCAGGCTCATGTTCATAAAGCCTGTGCCCAGACCTAGTTGCTGAAGTGTTTCACCTATATTTTCTCTTAGTAATGTTACAGTTTCAGGTATTATACTTAAGTCTTTAGTTCATTTTGAGTTGATTTTAGTGTATGGTGAGAGGTGCATATCTAGTTTCATTTTTCTGCAAATGGATAACCAGTTTTCCCAGAACTGCTTGCTGAAGAGGCAGTCTTTTCCCCAATGTAGATTTTTGTTGCCTTTGTCCAGTATCAGAAGGCTGTAAGCCTGAGGGGTGATTTCTGGGTTCCCAATTCTGCTACACTGGTCTGAATGTCTATTTTTATATCAGTACAATGCTGTTTTGGTTACAATAGCTTTGTAGCATAATTTGAAGTCAGGTAGTGTTAAGCCTCTGGCTTTAAATTTTTTGTTCAGAATTACTTTGGCTGTTTGGGATCTTTTGTTGTTCCATGTCAAAGGTAAGATTATTTTCCATTTCTGTGAAGAACGTCATTGGTATTTTGATGGGGATTGTATTGAATCCGTAAACTGCTTTGGGTAGTATAGACATTTTCACAATGTTGGTTCTTCTAATCCAAGAGTATGGAATATCTTTCCGTCTTCTTGCATCTTCTTTAATTTCTTTCAGAAGTGGTGTGTAGTTCTCATTGTAGAGAACTTTCATGTCCTTGGTTAAATTGATCCCCAGGTATTTTATTTTTTTCATGACAATTATAAATAGGCTTCCTTTCTTTATTTCTATTTCTGTTAATTCATTATTTTACTATATAAATGCAACTGATTTGGGGGCATTTATTTTGTATCCTGCCACATTACTGAAGTTATTAACCAGCTCTAGGAGTTTTTTGATAGAATCTTTAGGTTTTTCTATATATAATATCATGTTATCTGTAGATAGCAAAAGTTTGACTTTATCTTTTCCAATCTGGATTCTATTTCTTTCTCTTGCCTGATTGCTCTCGTTAGTACCTCCAGTAC
>NW_007731276.1:49577-50352 GCF_000696425.1 Galeopterus variegatus | reverse complement strand
ATCATATGGTCTTTGTCCTTGAGTTTGTTGATGTGATGTATCACATTTATTGACTTTCATAGGTTGAACCATCCTTGCATCCATGGGATGAATCCCACTTGATCATGGTGTATGATATTTTGAATGTTTTGCTGTATTCTGCTTGTTAATATTTTGTTGAGGATTTTTGCATCTATGTTCATCAAGGAAATTGGCATGCAATTTTCTTTTTTTGTTGTGTCTTTATCTGGTTTTGGTATTAGAGTTATGTTGGCATCATAGAATGAGTTTGGGAGAATAGCTTCTGTTTCAATTTTTTGAATGAGTTTGAGGAGAATTGGTATTAACTCCTCTTTAAAGGTTTGATAAAATTCAGCTGTAAAACCATCTGGAACCAGACTTTTCTTTGTTGGAAGATTGCTGAGTACAGCTTTAATCTCTTTGCTTGTTATTGGTCTGCTTAGGTTTTCTATCTCTTCTAGGTTCAGTTTGGGTAGTTTGTATATGTCTAGAAACTTCTCCATATCTTCCAGATTTCCATACTTGTTGTCATATAGTTGTTTGTAATAGTCTCTAATGATTCTTCATATTTCTGTGGTATCAGTTGTAATGTCTTCCTTTTCATTTCTGATTTTTGTTATTTGGATCTTCTCCCTTCTTTTTTTTTTTTTTTTTGTTAACCTAGCTAATGGTTTGTCTATTTTTTAAATTTTTTTTGAAAAACCAACTTTTTGTTTCATTGATCTTTTCTATTGTTTTCTGGGTCTCTATTTCATTTAGTTCTGCTCTGATCTTA
>NW_007731276.1:48607-49348 GCF_000696425.1 Galeopterus variegatus | reverse complement strand
TTCATTGATCTTTTCTATTGTTTTCTGGGTCTCTATTTCATTTAGTTCTGCTCTGATCTTACTTATTTCTTTCTGTCTACTACATTTAAGATTGGATTGTTGTTGCTTTTCACATCCTATGAGGCATAGTGTTAGGCCGTTTATTTGAAGTCTTTCTGTTCTTTTGATGTAGGCATTTATTGCATAAATTTGCCTCTTAGTACTGCTTTGGCAGTGTCCCACAGGGTTTGGTATGAGGTACCTTGATTTTCACTGGTTTCAAGAAATTTTTTTATTTCCTTTTTAATTTCTTCTTGGATCCATAGGTCTTTCAGGAGCCTATTGTTTGGTTTCCATGTATTTGTATATTTTCCAGAGTTTTGCTTATTATTAATTTCCAGTTTTAGTCCATCATGGTCTGAAAAGATACTTGGAAAGATTTCAATTTTTAAAAATTTGCTGAGACTAGATTTGTGACCTAATATTTGGTCTACATTGGAGAATGTTCCATAGGCTGATGAGAAGAAAGTATATTCTTTAGTTGTCGGGTGAAATGTTCTGTATATATCTGCCAGGTCCAGTTGGTCTAGAGTGCAGATTAAATCCTGTGTATCTTTATTGATATGTTTCCTGGAAGATCTGTACCATACTGAGCAAGGGGTGTTCACATCACCCACTATTAATGTATGAGGGCCTAGTTCTTTTTTTTTTTTTTTTTTCCTTTTTTTTGTCTTTTTTCATGTCCGGCAATGGATCGCAACC
>NW_007731276.1:47666-48437 GCF_000696425.1 Galeopterus variegatus | reverse complement strand
GGGAACTGGTCTGTATGTGGGATCCGAACCCTCGGCGGGAGCGCCACTGCGCTCCCAAGTGCGTGCGCCACTGGGCCAGCCCCCTAGTTCTTTTTTTAGGTTAAGAGTTTTTGCTTTATATATCTGGGTGCTACAGTATTGGGTGCATATATATTTCCAATTGTTATGTCTTCTAGCTGGATCGATCCTTTTATCATTATATAGTGGCCTTTTTTGTCTCTTTTTAGGTTTATGGTTTAAAGTCTATTTTGTCCAATATGAGAATTGCTACATCTGCTCATTTTTGGTTTCCATTTGCGTGGTATGTTGTTTTCCATTCATTCACTTTTAGTCTGTGTGTGTATCTACAGGTGAGGTGGGTCTCTTGGAGACAGCATATATTTGGATGTAGCTTTTTAATCCAATTAGTCAGTCAGTGTCTTTCGAATGGGGAATTTAATCCATTCACATTTAAGGTAGTTATTGACAAGTATTGTTTAATTCCTGTCATTTAACTGCGTTTTGTTTAGATGATTTTAAATATCTTTTAATCATTACTTCCCCCTTTATTTCTCTTTTTCAGTGTTAGTTGGAGATTTAATGTGGCATGATTTATCTTCTTTTACTTTCTCATTGGAAGATTTGTTTTAATGGTGGGTTTTGCTCTTTCTTGTCTATTTGTGATAGAGTCATCATTATTCAGATTCCAGATGCAGGACTCCCTTGATAAATTCTTGCAGGGCTGGTCATGTGGTAGTGAACTCCCACAACTTTTGTTTGTCTGGGAAATAC
>NW_007731276.1:43941-46600 GCF_000696425.1 Galeopterus variegatus | reverse complement strand
AACTCCCACAACTTTTGTTTGTCTGGGAAATACACTATTTCTCCCTCATTTCTGAAGGAGACCCTTGGTGGCTATAGAATTCTTGGCTGGAATTTTTTTTTTCTTTTAGTATTTTGAATATATCATTCCACTTTCTTCTGGCCTGTAGGGTTTTGGTTGAAAAGTCTGCTGTTAGTCTGATGGGGGCTCCCCTAAAGGTAACTTGACACTTTTCTCTTGCTGCTTTTAGAATTCTCTCTTTGTTTTTGAACTTTGCAAATTTAAGTATAATGTGTCCTGAGGAGGATCTTTTGGGGTTGAATCTGTTTGGAGACCTTTGAGCTTTCTGGATCTGAAGGTCTGTATCTCTCCCTACACTTTGAAGTTTCCTGTTACTATTTCCTCGAACAGGTTTTCAATACCTTTTCCTTTCTCCTCCTCTTCTGGAATCCCTACAGTTTGGATGTTAGAGTGCTTGAGGTTGTCTGCTATGTCTCTTAGATTTTCCTCATTATTTAAAATTATTTTTTCCTTTTTTTTTGTCTGCCTGGGTTATTTCAAAAAGACCATTTTCGAAATCTGAGATTCTTTCTTCTGCTTGCTCTACCCTACTGCTCAAGCTCTCTGTTGTGTTTTTTATTTCACTGAGTGAATCTTCCATTTCTAGGAGTTCTGCTACACTCTTTTTTAAGGTGGTAATCTCTGTAGATTTCCTTCATATTCTGGATATTTCTTCTTGTTTCATTGTGTTTTCTAATTCAGTCTTCTTTTATTTCTTCAAGTTTTCTTAAGATCATTGCTCTGAATTCTTTTTCAGACATTTCAAGGATTCCCTGTTTCATGGAGTCTGAAATTTAAGCATTGCTCTATTCCTTCAGTGATGTCATATCTTCTTGTTTATTTGTAGTTGTAGTATTTTTTCATTGACATTTAATCATTTGGTAGATGGTTTGCTTCTTCTATTACACTGAGTTTTGCTATGAGGATTAAGATTTCTTCCTCTATTTGCAGGCTTTAATGGTGACTCTTCTTCTATCAGTGTAGTTGAGTGAGCCATAGGTTGCCTGTAGAGTGTCCCTGGCTGCTACTGTTGTGGTGTATGGTCCTTGAGAGTAGGTGTGGCAGTGGCCATTACACCACCTTGGGTCCTGTTCCAGAATCTGTGACCTTATAATGAGCTGCATGACTCACTTCTCAGTGGGGCATGCCACAGGGGCCAGGCTTCTCCCTCCAGGTCTGGGGGGCAGGGGTAGACCATACCACCACTTGTGTTTCCTGGGCTGGGGTCCAGATTAATATTGTTTAACTAATTCTGCTCAAAAAAAAAAAAAAAGAAAGAAAGAAAGGAAAAAAAAAAAAGGTAGTGAGAACTAATACAAACATATGTCAAAAAGTTTCTGGAAAAATAGCATTAAAGATAATATGAATCTTTCCATGAACGTTTTGATGTACCCTCATTATGTGTTGACATTTAAGGGCCAAAACCTACAGTGGGTGTTTTGGATCAACTTCCTCAGTTGATCTTCACAGTGATTCACTAAAGAAGCTATTAATTTACCCACTTAAGATACAAAGTGGGGCTGGCTGGTTAACTTAGAGTGTGGTGTTATAACGTGGAGGCAAATGTTCAGATCCCCATATTGGCCAGCTGCCAAAAAAAAAAAATAATAATAAGTAAAGTAAATAATAAAATAAAATAAAACAAAATGTACAAAGGACCTGACACTTAAAGTCATGAAACTAGAAGTTGGTGACCAACACCCCCTGCCCATCCCAACTCCCAGCATTGCTCAAACTCAATTACAAGTTTCCTGCAGGGTAGTAAAGGGGAAGGGAGACAGTGAAGAGCTTGCTGTTTTTTTTCTCTGCAATGTCAGCCACTACTAAAGGTTTTAAGGTTTTATAATTGAAAAGTGGACAAAAACACTGCAGAAATTTGGTGCTCCAACTCTGTAGAAATTTTGATAACACTGTTATCAACTATATATAATACTTTCTAAGAAGAAGAGAAAAATTCTTGACTTTAAATGTTTGGTTAAATTGGTAACTAAAAGGAGACTTGTTAATACTATTTCTCAGTGAAAGTATGTCCACACAACTGTTACTTATCTTATTTATTAATTTGTTTGCCATTTCTTCTCTCCAAAATTTTAACCAATGATTTAAGCATGGTTATTTTTCCTTGAGGCAAATATTAGGAAAAACAAGTTTCTATGTTCTTATCAAAGTGACAAATCATATACAAATCCTAATCGATGGGCAAATGTCACTTGATAAAATATTTTCAATAGGTATTTAATATGCAGGGATGTGCTAGGCAAAAAAAAAAAAAAAAAAAAAAAAAAAAAAAGGCTGTTTTGAGAACATCAACCAAATCCCTGGTCTTTGCCCTCACAATGCTCATTATCCAGATACACCACCATCCAGTTCTCCATAACTTCTATGATTTATGCATAATTTTACTTTCCTTTGGATAACTTTAAATCATGAAGGTTTGCCTTTTTTATATCTATGAGCTAGTTAAGGCAGTCTCTAGAAAACAAAGTGGAAAAGAAGGGAAGAGACAGGAGGTGGATGGAAAAATATACACATAAATCTATAGTCATCGTTTATGGTGAATTTCTTGTTTTCTTTTTTGTTCTTTTCCATATTCTGCAATTTTTCTAAAACTCATTGAGTA
>NW_007731276.1:41703-42380 GCF_000696425.1 Galeopterus variegatus | reverse complement strand
AAGATCATTCTAGCTACTCTAGGGCCTGTGTCTTTAAATATAATTTTCAGAAAAAGCTTGTCTATGTGTCTTAACATTGTTAAAATTTCAGTAGGAAAGGCATTAAATCAATTAACCATCTTGGGATAACTGACATCTTTACTATGAGGAGTCTTCCAATCCATGAACATGGTATGTCTCTTTGACTTCATCAGTATTTTTCAGCACACAAATCATGTCCATGTTTTGTTAAGTATAAACCTAAGTATTTCAACTTTCTGGAGTAATTGGAAAGGTATCATGTCTTTAATTTTGTCTTTTACATGTTCCTTGCTAATATATAGTAATTAATATATGTATTTGATCTTCTTTCTTGTGACTTGCTGAATTCATTTATTAATTTTAGGAGATTTTTTTGTAAGTTCCTTGGGGTTTCACACTCCTTTTTTTCACAAAACCTGATGGTGTTTTCTTTTGACTAAGTTTATAAATCTAATTTTTACAGATCAGTAAGAAAAAAGGATACCTTCACCTAACACATAAATATCTGTATTATCAGTTACAGAAAAATAAATAGCAAAGCAGATGAATATGTGTTAAAACTGTGCAAAATTCTACTTGAGCTTTGGGCAAGAAAAGGTTTTCATTACAAGTTAAATTTATTTAAATAAGTTAGTAACAACTGTTGACTATGTGCC
>NW_007731276.1:38879-40748 GCF_000696425.1 Galeopterus variegatus | reverse complement strand
AGGTCCTGGAATAAATTTCTTATGCCACCTGGATAAAGTGAAGCTATGCACTAAATCACAGGAGGGTTTTCCCTTGTTGACAGAGGAGTCCACACTGGGAATCTCTCGCAGGATGTGCTATGTAGATGCGCAAATTAAAAATGCTACTGCCCAGCCTGTGGCATCACTCTGAGAACTGGGAATTGATTTAATTTAAATATCAAATACAAACTACAATCTTTTGCAAAAAACACCAGCATCAAATTTCAAGGGCCTGTGTCCTCTCCCTGTGCCTGCACCTGCTGTGTCTCAGTGGCACGCTGGGCACATTAAAATGGCTGCTGTGCCCATGCTCAGCAGGCACCACCATTCTGCACACATGAAATGACTCTTGTGTGCCTGCACGTGTGCCCAAGGCACACCAGGATTGAAGGCTCAAATATAAATAAAAGATATTACTACTTAAAGCAAAGTTGCATTCACCGAGTCAGAGGTTCGTAGACTACAAACACAATGTTTTGCTCCATTTATTTGCTGTGTGAATACAAAAGAATGATGTCTCCCCTACTGTGGGCAAAGCTACCTTTTGCTTGGTGATGTTTAATAGATATATGGAAGCCAGATAAAGTGAAATTAAACATTTGACATCAGTAAAGACACCACAGTTTGCTAATAAAATGGCAAAACACTGTCTGTACTCCTGCCCGGCTCCAAAAAAGGAAATTCTTTTCTTTATTGTTTTCAAAGTATCTGGAACATATTAACTCATTGTAAGTCCTCCCCAAAGGAATATGAATACGACTTTTTATTAACCACATGTTCAGACACATAAATCTCCACCAATGAAAATATTAATATATTAGCCACAAACTGTTTTGTTTGGAAAGAGAAAATCCTGTCAATGGTCTTCAGGAAAAAAACAATCTATTTAATAAATTCAGGAAAAGAACAGAATCCATTTAATAAATTACACATTCTGAAAGACTTCGGGTCTTGTGACATTCCCAGAATAGTTTGCCCATATTTTTCTAATCAGTCAGAGTATTTTTTTCAAAATATCTGGAGAAACAAATTCTAAACTATTACCACCTTGCAAAGAGTAAATTCTAGTATGGTCAATTATTTGTTTCTTGAAAATGTCTAGTTGGAAGAGCTGGGAGTGGTGACATGGGGACAGAGTGGCCAAGTCCTCACAGAGTCCTGGGAGAGTTTTGGGACTGAGCCCCAGCCTGAACCCATCCAGAGCCTTGTGTCCAGCACAGGGGCTTTCTGCCAGAAGGGAAATCGTTTCCTTCACACACAGAGATATCAATATTTAAGTGAGTGGATTATTGAAACTAGGAGAAAGAGAAGATTTTGCTCAGAATGTGTGGATTGTCCTTGATGACAGTGGGACCAGCTTAACAAATTGAGGCCGGGGGGATTGCACCTGCCTGGAAGGAGGGGTGCTTTCTTTAATTCACATAAACTCACCCCGGGCTAGCAGAGGGCTCTGGCCTTGCACATGAAGAGGTGCGGCATGTGTGTGCATATACGTAAATGGGATGCAGCCAAGGCTGAGCAGGTGCTGATGCCCTTCTCAGGAGAGATACCAAGAGCATGGTAGAGGGTCATGTCCATAACACTATTCAGAAGGATAAACTTAAGCACAACCCTGTATCTTAAATACTTACTGAGGTGGGCACCTGCACTGAGATATCCACCATAAAGAAAACAGTACAGAATATGCGATGCAGACTTATGACTATTCACTAATAGTTACTCCTGAGGAATGTACCGTTTCCCAGTTTTGTTTGGGGCCCGCCCGTGAACTTTGACCTAATGTTCACAAAGTGCTAACTATGTGAAAAATGCCATGCTGAGTGACCCACAAGTAGATCAAGAGCCTCC
>NW_007731276.1:36614-38108 GCF_000696425.1 Galeopterus variegatus | reverse complement strand
AAAGTGCTAACTATGTGAAAAATGCCATGCTGAGTGACCCACAAGTAGATCAAGAGCCTCCTTCCACTTGGTAGGCCTGAAAGAAAAATTATTTGCCCGTCAATTAATTATTTCTATTATCTACCCCATTCCTCTCTCTTTTCTCTCAGCTTCACTGATTAGAATACTCACAATGTCCACACTTCTTTCCTCTGCTATACTGTGTGCAAATTTACCTGACGGGGCTGATTCTTCACAGTGGACCCGAGAGGCTGTCGTCCCCGTTTTATTCCCCACAGCCACCACCAGCACCCAGTGCTTAGTATGTTTGTCAACCCAGAGAAATGAACGTTCAGTTTTAATTCTTCCCTCAAGTAACTGGAAATGAAACAGAACCCTGACCTAGCAGAAATCGTGTTACCTTTCCCTATTACTACTGCTGTTATCACGTTGGTATTCTTACTTAGAAAATAGCTTTATAGATTTTAAAACCAATTCCACTCAAAAATGTTATTAAAATAAAGTAAGAAAAAACATTATTAAGCTCAGATGCATCTTCACTGTCAAATTTACCTTCAATTTTCAAATGTACAAAACTGTGTAGTTCTTTAGAAATAAATTGAAATGGTTCTATGATTCTATGATCTATTTCTTTAAACATAGAAATCTCTCTGATAGCAACTTATTAGAATTGCTTGCTTCTAATAACTACAATATTTATATTTAAGGTACCAAACACCTAAAAGTCTTAACCTTGAATCTCAACTTTTATGAAAATAAAGCTTCTAAAATTAGATGAAAATCAATAGATATTTACTTTTGATTTGTTAGGAAATCTCAAACTTAAATTGGGGAGGGAGAATTAAGTTATACAAGTGAGCTGATAAAATTAGCCACAGTCTTTATTACCAAATACAATTGAGAGTGCCCATTCCCTATTTCTCTTCCACATTAATAGGCAATGAACTTATTTAAGAGTAAGGTGTGCATCTTCCTTCCTTCCTTCCTTCCTTCCTTCCTTCCTTCCTTCCTTCCTTCCTTCCTTNCTTTCTTTTCTTTCTTTCTTTCTTTCATCTCATCTCCCAGAACAATGCTCCTGTCACAAATACTGCTAAAAAGCAGGAACTCTATGTGTGGTCACAGAGTAGAAACAAGAAATCTAGAGGGTAGCGTACAGAAGCCAACATCCAGCCTAACACAGGATCGTGTCAGCTGCTCTGCTGACACCAAATATCTTCACTTCTCACTAAGCTCCATTTTCAGACAGGAAATCTCTTCCTGCTAAAATTGAAATTGTCACTAAATGAAATCAATCAACTTTTAGCCAAAAAGGAACAAGATTCGTTTCAAAACATCAGATAATGCAGGACATGTAAAATGTTGATAACACCACATTTAAACAACTGTACTACATCTATATAATGGTCAAGATCAGGAAATGGCTGTAGGGTTTAATGATAGTTTACTAAGTTATTTTGTATTCTAGCAAACACCGTGTATAATGATGTGATCCTG
>NW_007731276.1:34851-35691 GCF_000696425.1 Galeopterus variegatus | reverse complement strand
ATGATAGTTTACTAAGTTATTTTGTATTCTAGCAAACACCGTGTATAATGATGTGATCCTGATAAATACTATCATTATAGTCAAAGCAGCAATTTAAAGGCACTGTATTATCTGTCATTAGTTAATTAACTCACTGTGGGATGATAAAAATATGGTGTTCAGGTTCAGACAATGGGTACTCATAAAAATGTTTTCATACCTTTCCTCTTTGGGGTAGAATATTTTCTTTCATTGGGTAGACACTCTTATCACAGCAAATAAGTCAAGTTTTGTTCATTCATCAATTTATTTATTCTATCTCTAAATTTTTAATACTAATCATGCTTACATTCTGGAGTCATAGACCTGAATAAATCAGCGTTCTCACTCTCCTGCTACTCCTTCATAGGGAAGATTTTAAAACAAAAATTTAGATTATGGAAACTGCTAGAATGACCATAGCAGTAGTCTATGCTTGTTGGTGAATCAGAGAAGCTTCACAAAGACAGACTTGAGCAAACTGGACTCCTGTGAGAGACAGTGTTCCATGTTTTGTTATTATAAACAGCTAATTTAAGATAGTAAGGCTTCAGTCAAGATAACAAAAATATTGAGTGTCTCCGCATGCCAAGAACTGTGATTATCGAGACTTCAAAGATGATTGAGGCACAGTACATGCAGAGACTCAGACAAACCTTCAAGAGGGACAGAAGTGTAGAGACGAGGTTATAGAATGCACACACAGAATACATTGTATTCTGTATTACACAGAATAGTAATACAGAGAATAGCAAAGATTAATGGCCAAGTCCTAGAAGGTAAGCCAATATTTAAACTGGGTTTTAGTTTAAAAAAAAAAAA